>NC_077231.1:318547157-318694657 GCF_027887165.1 Monodelphis domestica
TCTTCCTTTCTTTCTCAATTATCCTTTGAGGATCCAGAAAAAGAAATGCCATATACCTCCAGAGAGAGAACTACTGGACTCTGAATGCAGATGGAAGCATATTTTTGTAAAACGTTCTTAATTTAAAATTTTTACCTTGTGTTTTCTTTTGCACCCTGGCTAATATAGAAGTATGTTTCACGGGACTTTACATGTATAATTGATATTAAATTGCTTGCCTTCTCAAGTTAGGGGGAGGGGCAAGAAGGAGGAAGAGAATCTGGAACTCAAATTTACAAACATTATTGTTAAACTGTTTTCAGCATGTAATTGGTATATATTTCACATAATAAAAAGAATTTAAAATGATTTTCTTTTGAAGAGTTCAGTTCTGTGAACGTGAGCCAGGGTGCTCATGGATCCAGGACCAGAAGCCCTCTGAGCTCCCCTCCACTACAATTTGGATTACTTGCACAATTAATAAGAAAGCAAACGCCTGACTTTCCGGACTGTCTTTATTTTCCTGAGCTGGCAGTTTGGGACTTTGCCCTTGATCAGGAATGCCAAGGCAGCAGGAATGAGCGCTGGGCAAAGCTTGAAAACCCAGAGGAGGATGGGGGGGGGGGGATGAGGAGGAGAGAGGGAAGAGCGCAGGGAGGACAGGTGCTTGCTGTGCGGCATCTTGAGCTCAGGGATGGAAAGTGAGAAAAGCTGTCTAAGGAAAGCCAGCCTTTCCCTAGAGCCATCCTTCCTCTCCTCGGATCAGAATCTCTGGCTCTCTGCCTCTCTCTGTCTCTCTCAACCTTTGCTTTCCATCTTAGACACAATATGGCGGTTGGTTCCAAGGTTGGTAGAGGAGCAACAAGGGCTGGGCTGGGGCTAAGTCTCTGCCCAGAAAGTGTTTGAGGTCTGATAGGAACCCCAACTTTCTAGGTCTGGCTCTCCATCCACCGAGTCACCCGGCGGCCTCCCTGTTCAGTCTCTTGTATCAGCCTCTCAGATTTTTTCCTCCATGTCAGTCCAGGAAGGAAGGTCCTGCCCCACCATCCTTAGCTGTGAGGAATGCCCGATCGGGATCAAGGATGTGTTATCTCGGGCTTAATACCAGCTCAGCAGCCCCAACCAGGGAAAGAACGCAGGGTTTGGAGTCTGAGCCGCTTCATAGTTCACACTCGCCGGGCCTCGGTTTCTTCATCTGTAAGACAAAGGCATTGGCTATGGCGACCCCTTTGGTCTCTGCCAGCTCTGAATCTGCAGGATTCTCAGCCAACCTCGTGCTGCTCCTCCTGAAGGTTGGAGAGGCCGCAAAGCAGGGGGCCAATGAGGAGGCCTCAGCCTTGGGTGTGGCACGGGCTCAGCAGCACCCTGAAAGCATCACTGAAAGGCCAGAGCTACGACTGGGTGCTGCATTCTTGGAGGGTGTCCTCGAGAGTTGCCCAGCCAATGGAAACATACGTCCTGTCTACAAACCCAAAGAAAGCCCGGCTCTCCCTGTCCGTGTCCCAGCCGACAGCTGGATACAAGACACGAGCCCCAGAGGGCAGAGAAGAGACCAGCTCCTGCCTCGGATCCGCGTTGTCTTGGGCGAGTGGCCTTGGCAGAGTCCCTCGCCCTCCCCTCCCCCCCTCACAGTGTTACAAGATGAGGACATCGGCCACAGCGGTCTCCACAGTCCACTTGGGTCCAACCCTCGGCTCTTTGTTCCCAAGGCGTGAAACAGTCATCAAAGATGAGGTGGCTCGCTGGGGAGAGCGGGTGGACTAGTGGAGGGACTCGCACGGAGGACTGCTCCAGTGTCCCGGGAGGTCACAGATGGCGGGCAGAGGAAAGTCGGTCCTGTTGTCCTGGAGGAAGGAGCCGTTGGGAGTCTCTAATCGGGAGTGGAAATGGGGGAAACAGACCGTAGCAAAGACCAGCGAGCCCGTCCGTGGTGGGGCGGATGCTCAGTCTCAGCCTGAGTGTGTGTGTGTGTGTGTGTGTGTGTGTGTGTGTGTGAGAGAGAGAGAGAGAGAGAGAGAGAGAGAGAGAGAGAGAGAGAGAGAGAGAGAGAGAGAGAGAGAGAAAGAGAGAGAGGGAGGGAGGGAGAGAGAAAGAGAGAGAGAGGGAGAGAGAGAGAGAGAGAGAGAGACCCGATGGCCAGTCGGTGCCCAGAGGACAGCTGGGTCTCTCCCTCCCCCACCCCACTGCCCGCCCCCATCCCAGAGTTCTGTGCGTGGCAGGTTCTTGGTGAATACGATAAAAGAGTGGCGACAGGGCGGCGCTAAGACCTTTTGGGCGCCGATGGCGGCTTCCGGCAGCAGGTTTGCTCCTGGTGGCTGGGAAGCCGCCCTGGTCTCTGGGAGCGCCAGGGGCATGCGGGAGGCTCCTTTTCTTGCAGTAAATTGACTGCTTGGCGGACGCAGAGGTCGTACTGACGGTCTCCGTTTAATGGAGGCGGCCGGAGGGCTCGCTAACTTGTCCTCGCCCAGCCGCTCGCAGAGGACCGAGGCGGGGGTCCTCCTGGCGGGCTCCAGCCAGCACACTCCGTCGCCTCAGCATCATTCCCCGAAGCGCCAGGCCAGGCTCTGTTTTTTCTGTAGAAAAGGGACTTCCCCATTCCATTGGCCTGGATCAGTGTTCCTTGGGGAGGGCGGGAACTGGCCGGGCGTCCGCGGTCCGGGGACCCTGCCTCCCAGCCGGGGAGACGGCGCGGAGCCCCCCTGGTCAGCCCGGAAGGCCTCACACAAAATCCCAGTCGAGGGCAAAGAGAGAAAAGCGAAGGGCAGCCCCCACCCCCGGCTGGGCTCCCAGGACGGAAAACAGAAACCATCTTGTGATTCAGCGATGATTCAGAGCCGGCCAGGCTTGGCCCTGCTGGTTGCCGGGGGAACTTGGGGCCTACTTCCTCCCGCACGGCGGCTATAAAAAGCTAGACTAAAGCCACAGGGGAGTCACTTCTGCACTGGGGACTGAAGGGGGCCGGCGTCACGTGCCCCATAGCAGGGGCACTGGGACAGGGGCGGGCCCTTTCCTCTGCCCCCGCCTGGGTTCCCGGGGCTCCCAGCCCGAGATCTCCACGACTCGACCCTCGCGGGCTGCTCTCAGCCGCAGGGATGGCGTGTGCTGGCCGAGGCAGGACCAGCTCCCTCCGGCTTCGGGACACACCAGGGATCCGTCCTGGCCTCGGAGCTCGGGAGTCAGCTTCAAGCTGGCCCGGGACGACTCTGAATGGGAGTTGTTGGCCCGCCTCCCTGGTGGGCACTGCAGGGCCAGTAAAGGAGAGGAGGACCAGGGCATCCCCAGGCCCTGGGCTGGAGAGCCACCAGAACAATGGAGGACGGGGAGGGGCTTCTCCTGGGTGGGGCAGCGTCCACTAGGGCTGCTGGGCCAGGTGGGTGGGTGCTGAGTCTCTCCGGATGCAGGCGGGGGTCACCTCATTCCCAAAATGTTCACCCTGAAATCTGGCCGCTGATAGGCAGGCGGAGATCAAGCCCTCCTTCACTCCGACGAGTCATGGAAGTTGGGGTCTTCTCTGTCTTGGGCCAGAACACTGCCGAGGCCTCTCCATGGTCTCCTCCCTCCCCCATCCTCCCCAAGCCTCTTTGAATAATCTTGGCCACCAGCCTCTCACTCTGCAGCTCCATGAACGTTGGGGGCTCCCTCTGGCACTCCGTAAAATGCCAGTCCCTGAACGTGCCCATTCAAGCCTGGCTCTAGTCCAACTTCCAGACTTGGTGGACTTTCATGCTGTTCATGAGCCACACTGTGGTTCTTTCCAAATGGCATTCCCCAGCACCTTCGTGTCTTTGGCCCTCTGCTCTTAGCGGTCCTCATAAGCTGAACTCAAGGGCCATCTCCCACCCACATCCTTCTCTGGTCCTTGTCTTTTTAGTGCTTTCTTTCCTCCAAAGAGGGGCAATTGAGTGGAATTGCCAGACCTGGAGTGGGGAAGATCTGAGTTAAAATCTGGCCTCGGGCACTTAAGAGCTGGGTGACCCTGGAGAAGTCACTCCACTCCATTTGCCTTATTTTCCTCATCTGTAAAAGGAGCTGGAGAAAGCCATGGCCAACCACTCTAGCATCTTCGCTAAGAAAAGAAGAGCCAGACCCACCTGCAATGACTGAACCACAACAGCTCCTCCAGATGTGTGTGGTCCCTTGATCTTTTCAGCAGAACCTCTGTATCTGCACAGTATCCCACCAGGAGGCTGGAAGTCCTTGGAGGGCCAGGACTCGTTCCTTTTTGTTTTTCCAGCCCAAACTCTGAGCATTGCCTCTAGTAGAGCTTCTTGAGCTTTGGTTGAAGGGCTTCCCTTCTTGCCTCTGTACTCTGATGTCTGTCCACCCTGCTTTTGAAGGTGAGACATGGACGATGTGAATGGGCCCCACTGGAACAGAGAGGGCCATCAAGAACAGCCACAGGAGACATCTGCCTTGGTTGGAGGGAGGTCAACTCTACAAGGGAGACAAGCCCGGAGAAGAAAAGAATAAACCACAATAGAGCTGTCGAGTGACTCATGGCAGGGACAGCCAGAGAGGACATTATTGGGGAGAGAGAGGGATTACGTTGTCCAGGCTGTGGAGCAAAGAGAGGAGAGGAGATGACACAGATATTGAGCGGGTGGGACTTTGCCAGTGTAGACCCTGGATCATCTGAATGATAAGGGGCCGGACTCACCAGCTTCCACATTCCCTCGGCCCTCTAAGTCTCCAATGCCAAGGACCCCCCGAGAGGGCTGGGCAGACACTCATTATGGCCAACTCGCCCATCTCCGAATAGGGCAGATCTGTTTGCTTTGTACCCAGCTCTTTTGGGGAGGACGATTTTGTGCTTTCAATGAACTCGTTTATCCACAGTGACGAGGGCAGCCAGTGATGCCTGATACAAAATGGCAGACGAGCCAAAAGGCATTGAAGCTGGCCATTGAAATGTCTACATGTGTGAGGTTCTAGGTGGGCCTAGAAGTTCACCTCACCCAAACTAAGGAAGCCACACAAAGAGGGATGAGTTGGGAGGAGCTCCGAGACTGTCCAGGTCCCCCTGCTTGTCCTCTGCTTTATCGCTGCCCACCCCTGACTCTAGGGGGAGAGTCTCTACCAAGCGGCCTCTTCCTGAACATGCCTTGAGGGAGGGGAAGCAGGGGTTTGGGTTTTAGAGGGCTTTGCTCCCACACGGGCTAACTCCTGCCCCATATTGTGTCCAGCTCTGGGCCCCACTTAAGAGAAGTAGAGCATCCTGCTGAGCAGTGTCCAGAGGAGGCCAACCTGGATGGACCTTGAGGCCATGATGCCTGAGGCCTGGGAACTTGGAGGCGTTTGCCAGGAGAAGAGAAGGAAGGTGAGGGGCATAAACTGCACCTTACGTATTTCAAGGGCTGCTCTTTGGACAAGGAACTGTATTTGTTTGGGTGGCACCAGGGCAAAAAACCAGGAGCAATGAAGGAAAATCTCAAAGATGCTCACAGAAGCATGACTGTCAGAAAACACTTCCTCCCGGTAAGAATATCCCTAAAGGGAGCAAGCTGCCTCCCCAGAGCGCAGGGTCCCCCCAACTAGAGGCATTTGGGCCAAGACTTGGGGAGTCTCCATTAGCAGTCAAGTATAAGTCACAGATGCCTTTTCCTTTAAGAAACATTGTTATGGAGACAGCCCGTCATGGATAGAGCACTAAGCCTAAAAATCAGGAGGACCTGGGTTCAAATTTGACTTTAGACACTTTTGAGCTTAACCCTAATTTGCTCTTCTGTCTTAGAACTGGGTAGATAGAATTTTCTCCCCAAGGCTCATCCAACCCAGTTCGTCTTACCCAGCATCCCATTTACGAGCTTATGCTGCATTCACAGGCGTGAATGCACGTGCATGTGGGGGGACGGAGGATAAAAGTTTTGGTGTGGCACCAACCCCTCTCTCTGCTGGCCGGAACGTGGCTGGGAGCCTGGCTGAGAATCCACACATGTTCTACTTCAAGGGATTATTAATAAACTTTATGGAAAATAATACTTGGAGTTATTCATTGAAATTGAACAGTAGTACCCAATTGGTTTGTCATATAGTTTGAAACTCTCCCGCATTTGTTCTAGTTTTATTGCCCCGTGGTCAGTGCAGAATGCCTCTGTTCTGTCTCCTTTTCTGCATTTGCCCTGTTTTTATGCTCTACTGTATGCTCCATTTTTATAAAGGGGCCACGCACATCCCCGAGAGGATGAACACTTGCTGTTTCCATTCAATGCGTGTCCGAGCTCCAATTGATTTTTCTAAAATTCTATTCATAGTTTGAACTTTTTCTTCTTCATGTTCTGCCTAGGATTATCATGGGCTACTAGGGAAATTTGGGGATGCCCGCCATCACATCCTAGTGTCAACTTCTCCTTGTGATTCTTTTTTTTTAAGCATGTGATGGCAATATGGCAGCCATCAAAATGGATTCATTGCAGGTCTGCTACTTTTCAGTAAAGCATCGTTTCCCTTTTAGACTCTCTTCATAAAACCTTATCTAGAACCAGAATTGCTCTCTCTGCTGTTTTGGTATTTAGCTGACATGGAACAGATTTTCCTTTAACCCCTTCTTTCAAGTCTGTGTGAGAATTTGTTTCAAGCATGGTTTTGGTCAGCCGAACTGAACTAGAAATGAAGACCACTGAGTAGTACGTACATATGGATCCTGCAGGCTGCCTATTGACTTAGAAAATTACATTTGAACAGTATGTGTTCTATTGGATCTTTATTTCTTTTGTTAAATATTTCCTAATTGCATTATAATCTCAGGAGCTTTGCCTGGCACCCATTTTCCTTTCATTTTGACCAGGTGCATTTCCCCTCTTTGTGTTTTCTTTTCTTTTCTTTTTTAATATCTTTCATATCAAATACCAAAACTATTTCTAGGTGTTCTGGCACACTTGACTACCTCAATGACCCCTTTGTGACGTTATGGTTTTGAAAGAACTCTTTTAATATCCCCTCTCCATCACAATGTGAATTTTTGTTGTTGTTCAATTGTTTTCAGTAGGGTCCTGCTCTTCCTGACCCATTGGGGGTTTTTTGGGCAGGGATACTGTAGTAGTTTGCCATTTTCTTCTCCAGCTCATTTGGAGAAATTGAGGCAAACAGGATTAAATGACTTGCCCAGGGTCTCACAAGTATTAAGTGTCTGGGGCTAAATCTGAACTCAGATCTTCCTGACTTTTGGACCTGAACTCTATCTAGGGCACTAATATTTCACCCTTACTCTCCACTAATAGAATCATGGGTCTAACTCCTCCCCAGAAAGAAACCAAAATGTTGCCCATGACTTTTGGAGAAAATCTCTTCTCATTTTATTAACATAGTGTTTGTTGTACTTGATTTATAAATGAACATTTTCTCCTTATCTGAAAGAAATAATTTTCTGCAAGGGATGTTGTCTTCCTGTGTTATCTGGTCCAGAAAGGGAAACTTCCCCAAATAGTAGACATCAGTATGAGTAAGAACAAAGTTGTCTCTGGCTCATTGGAGGGTCTTCCTCCCACATAGAAGAGCCAGGGCTCTCTAACGAGAGATGCTTTCTTTGAAACATTGAACATTCAGAATGGCCAGAGCGAAATCAGAAATCATCCTCCTAATCCCATCTTGCCTTTACCTTTTCTTTTAGTCCCCCTATTTACCTTTAAGCTATTTTGTTCACGTCCTATGAAGGGATGGCATAGAAAGAATCTCTCTATAAAAGTAGCCTCCTTTGAGATGTTTCAGATTCTGTGACTTCTGCTGGAGAATGTTTAGTGTCCAGATCATGCTTTTCCCCTCAAGGTCAGTTCAGAGGGAGCCAACAAACTCCCTCAAGAGAGCTGATGCTCCCGGTAAAAGAAAAGAGGACATGACCTTAATGCTTTGCTGAAAGACTGTTTTGTTGTCATTTTTCCAAGTGTCTCTTATTTTCATTTTCCATTAGCTCTATCACCCCAGCCCACCCCAAAACAACAACAACAACATCATCAACAACAAACCCAGGAGCAGAAGATAGTAGACACATACTGAAGAAGCCTAATGAATGATTAACTGTCAAAGGAATGAGGAGATGGTCATAAGGACACAAAAGCGTCAGGTCTCTGAAACACTGGGATGCACCCCCTTCTTCTTCATTTAGCTTTTTCTTCTAGGGGAAAATTCCTTTCAATTTAAAAAAAAATTCAATCCCTCCTGACTTCTTTGAGAGTAACTGATTTTGAGGAGATGCTCCCAGGAGACCTCAGGAGAGGTCTGCAAACCTCGGAGGTAGCCCGACTGTGGGATGGACTCAAATATAATTTTCTGTAACTGTCTTCAGAGAAGGGTCCTGTTCCAGTGGGCCTGCCTTGTTAATGGCTCCAGGCTGTCAAATTTTCCTGAGTGCCTCGTGGTAAGCAAAAAACCATCTCTAGAGACATCACCAACATCAGCCCCAGAAGCATGAAGTCCAATCTGGACTCTCTTCTGCACTGCCTCATTCCCCACTTTCGGGAAGTCATTCTGTCCTGATGGACCCGACCTTGGCTGTTTCCATTTATTACTGGAGCCTAATGAGACATCCCCAGATCATTTGACAGCTAACAAAATAAGATTTACTTAACCCTAGCAGAAGGATATTTCACTGAGAAAATGGCCAATTGACAACTCTCTTGGCCAGAGTTACCCATCATTTTCCAGCCAAAATTCAGAGAAGGAAACTAGAAACCCCATGACTGTTCTTCCTTAGGAAGTAACCTTAACATTCTATTCTTCCCTGAGGCAATTGGGCCTCAAGTTGCTTTGGGTTCAAGTACAAGGAGTCAAGTGCTTCTTGATAGGAGTTAGTTTCTGGGTTCTTTTTAGCTCTTCGCTGCAGCGAATGTGTCATTAAAGATTCTCTATGAAATGTTGACATTCCCAATCAGTGTCTGGACTTGGCGCCATTTTCCATCTTTCATAGGCAACAGTCTATTGTCAATTGTCAAGCTGTGGTCATTCCATGCCCTGTCTATCCTTTCTTCAGATTTGATGTTAATTCTGACTTTGCCCCTGAACCATAAAGGAGCTAAGCGTGCCCAGCTCCCATGTCAGTCTCCAGTAGTTCCCTTCCTGGGGTAGAAACAATTTCATTTTTGGGTGATGTGGTTGGATGTTTGCCATATCCAAAGCCTCCCCCCAAACACATATGGGTACAGACAAAAATCAGCAGCCAGTGGATAGAGTGGCAAGCCTGAAGTCAGGAAAACTCATCACCTTGAGTTCAAATTCAGATATTTCTGTTTACTAGCTGGGTGACCTTGGCCATGTCACTTCACCTGTTTGCTTCAGTTCCTCATCCATAAAATGAGCTGGAGAAGGAAATGACCAACCACTTTAGTCTGTGCCAAGAAAACCCCAAATGGGGTCATGAAGAGTCAGACATGATTGAAACGACTGTACAATAACAACAGAGACAAAAATCACATAAGCATGATTCATTACAGAAAATTGTTTGCATTCATTTCCTGGTGATTCTAAACTCATCCACACCCGTGTAACATCAGTTTCCATTCCAGTAATTTGTACTTTCTGGAAATAGAAGGTTTATTTTTATTATTTTCTATTGATATTGAATAAAAGAGAATCATGTTAACCATTTTACAATTATGCAAACTCTGTGGCACTGTCTGAAAGCAATGGAGACATCGGTAGTAATGAATAGACATCCAATAAATTGTATTAAATCAAACCCAACATGGCAGACTGCAGAAGGTTCAACGGTGGGGACAAGGCCACTCCATTGAGCTCAGGGCTCTTTCTTTGTGGACCATTCTGGGAACCCCCCCTGACTGCAAACCATGGAATGTTAGACACCCCCCCCCCAACACACTGAACACACGAGCCTCAGAGACCCAGACGGAGGACCGTGACCCATCCGAGGCAAGCTACATGGCTTGATGGATCTGGGACCCTCCACACCCTTTCACCCAGCCCAGGCTTGATTATGTCTTTTCATCAAGCTTTACTAAAGGATGTATCAAATGTTCTGGTGACCTCCTTTTTTCCTTGCACCAAGCCAAGCCCACCTCATTTTCTGGGAAAAAATGAATACTTTTTTATTTAAAATTTTAATATAAAATTATATTTATATGCATACATATGTGTGTATAGCTATATTTAATAGAATTAATTCTTATGTGTATAGAAACATAAACATGTGTCCACACATTTATTAATGAAGCATTTTTCCTATGTCCCAGGAATATTGTTGTTAGTGATATGGTATAGCCCATTGTTACCCACCACAAGTTTTTCCATTGCCCATTGGGTCATCCAGCTTTAGCCGTGATCCTTCTGAGATTATGGGCATCTCAGGATAAAGATCCTAATTCACTGCAATTCAATTAAACAAGAATTTATTAAGGACCTACTGTGTGCAAGTCATGTAGAAGAAAGCTATCCCTCTTCCCAAGAAGCTTAAATCATAGCAGCAGACGCCGGATTAGGGAACGAAGGACAAGGTGGGGAGGATAAGAAAGCAATTCGATTTGGTGGAACAAGTCCTTATTAGGTACTTACTGTGTGCCAGAAGAAATCTCCTGTTCACACAAGAACCACTGGATTCCTGAAAGGAGGACCATTTAAAAACAACCATTAAAATATGGACTTGAATTTGTGGGATGTGATTTGGGCAATTTGGGGGAGAAAGTGAGCGGGGATGCAAATCTAAAAACAAGTCACCTTCTAAAGAAAGTTGGGGAATGCCGAATTGATGACAAAGAGAAGAGAAAAATAATAACTCACATTTCGATGGTATTTAATATAGGGAAGACAATGGGCAAAGCACTTTACAATGATTACTTTATTTGACTTTGACAACAACTCTTAGTAGATGCTATTATTGTTCCCATTTTACAGAACGGGAGCATCCCCACTTGAAGATTCACCTTCTTGGGGAACCCCAACATGCTGGCGTAAGGACAAGAAGGAGAGAATGTGTCTAGAGCGTGTGTTCAGAGTCCTGTGGGAGAGGCGAGAGCCCTTGTGCCCCCTTCACACCCATGTTGCTCTGCACCGAGATGCAGCCAGAGCTGGAGAGGCTGTACTTTGCCTGGGAGGGATGTGCTGGACACACTCTGCACCTGGCAATGAGAAGGGATCTAGGAGAAGAAACACGGGCATTAAAAAAAAAGAAGTTGTTTTCCTTTTGCCTGTCAGCCTCTTTTCTGTGATATAATGATGATTTCAATGAGGGAATCAGGCAACGGATATTTATTCAGCACATCTATCTTCCAGGCACTGTGCTAAGTGCTGGAGATTCAAAAAAGAGACCCCAAAACAGTCCCTGGCCTCAAGGAACTCCGAGTCTAAAGGGGGGGGACAAGATACGACCATGTTTGAACAAGTCCTAGACTGGGGTAATAGGAAAGAATTACCAGAGGGAAGACACTAGGCTTAAGAGAGGCTGCACAAGGCTTCCTAGAGAAGATGGCATTTTAGGAGGCACTTACAGGGAAGCCAGTGGGTGAGGGGGGAGATCATTCCAGGCATGGGTGACAGCCGCAGAAAATCCAGGGAGCCCCAAAGACACCTTGCCGAATAGGGCCAGCTCCTTGGAGCACATCTGCAGAAATCCCATCCCAAAGGCATGCCAGGGTTCCATCTTTCACACCTGCTTTCTGCCCGAAGAGAAAGTTCTCAAACTCATGGTTCCTGGAATCATTTCAAGTTGGATGATTCACACGCAGTCATGGAACCTTAATGAGCCACCAGGTCACATGAGCTTTAAGGGAATTTAAGGGAAGTTACTGTCAGAGAGGATCCTTGGGGAAGACATAGTAACTTCCACTGAAAGAGCAACATTAAAATGCAGCACAGACCTCTAGTCCGCTGGCCAATTCTATGGACTATCAATGTTATCAAAAGTGAAAGAACAGGGGCACCTTGGTAGGTGGATGGAGAGCCAGACTTAGAGATGGGAGGTTCTGGGTACAAATCTGTCCTCAGACACTAACTGTGAGACCCTGGGCAAGTCACTTAACCCCCATTGCCTAGTCCTTACTTCTCTTATGCCTTTGAACCAATACACAGTTAAAAAAAATGAATGACCACTTGATTTAAATGAAGCCAACAGTGCTTTTTTGGTAAAAAAAAAAATCGGAATTTCCCCATTTTTAAAGACATTGAGTCTGTGAATTTATTCAAGCAAGCAAGAATCTTAACATTGGCTACAGAAAAATAACACCCCCTTGACACAGCCGGGCACAGGAAATCATTGGAGAGTAAATGGAAGGGATCCATCGTGGTCGCCAAAGTTGTTGTTTAGAAAAGATGTGTCTCCTTTCCTTTCATTCCTTCCCTGAATGAATGAAGACAACATTGAGGGGGTATGGAGTGGGGATGCAGAAAGCACTCTTGCATTGGATCAGAAGCCATCTTAGAGCTGGAGCAGTAGGGCTAAGAGCTTTAGCTCTTCCACCAAGTGTTGGCCACATACCAATAAGGTATGGTGGGTCTACCTGGCAATGCTAACACCTGGAAAGTCCCACAAATCAGATGTTCAGGCAACTTATTAAAGCCAATTCAGCTGAGAGGAGATCTGGTGGAGAAAGATGACTGCAGGATTCCAGGGGTCATAGTTAGAGATCCCAGAGCTGGGCCAGAGGAGAAGCAGGGGGTAGGTATGTGTGTGTGTGGTGGGAAGTCTTTCAGTAGATTCCTTTTTAAAATAATTATCCAGTTTAAATTAACTCTATAATGAGTTATTTCTGCATGAAGAATAGGAATACTCACCTTCATTCTGTGAGTTTAATAGATTTCTCATGAATACAAATGCTAGATGATGCCTTTGGTTCCTGTTGGGCTTGGCCGCAATTCTCATAGCACTCTTATTTTCTTGACTCCCCAGCTTGTGTAGCTTACTTTTCTCCCTCCCCTCCTCTTTCCCTCCATCCTCTTTCTTTCATTGGCTTTTATCAGGAGGAGGAGGAGGAGGAGAAGGAATTCGATCTCAGATCTAAAAAGGAGGTCTTCAGGAAGCCTTCCCAAGCTTTTGTCTTGGGCAGTTTCCTTTCCATCATCCTCTTATGATCCAAGAATCCTGGACACACTGAGCATTTAACCAAATTGAACATCCAACCTGCAGTTGCCACTGCTTGGAGAAGCTATAGAAGGCCACACAGATTATTTGTCTACACTTCAGGAAATTTAGCCCTCAATTCCATCATGCCTTAGAGAAAACAGCTCATCTTCCTGAACCTTAGTCCCCTCATCCTTCAGAGGAAGAAGTCATGGAAAGTGATGTGGTTCATTTAAAATAGTTTGGAGTCAGAGGACTTGGGTTTGAATCCTGCTTTTGCCAATTACTACATGCATGACCTTGAGTAAATCAGTTCACCTTTCTGGACCTCAGCTTCCCCATATGAAGGATGAAATTGGCCTCTGAAGGTCCCTTCTAGTTTTCATATATAAAGTTCACTGAGTCTTCTTGTCTTTGTAGCAGACACCACACATCCCATTGCTGAGCACATACCAATGAGGTCAGCTCCTTGAGGGTGGAGTCAATACCATAGTTTCCTTTAGAGCTCCCATTAGGATCCCCCTTCTCCACAAGGTCATGGCTGATCTCCCCACTTACTGAGGATATCCCCATCCCCTCATGTGTATTTTGTGTGAACTGATGCTTACATATGTTCCTTTCCCTGCCATAAGATCCTTGTGGACAAGGGCCAATCTCATTTTTTGTCTTTGCTGTCCAGCATTGTGCTGGGCACATAGTAGGTACTTTAAAAAGTGCAAATTCCAAATTAAGCATTCAATCAGTTCTCTGTGGCTATGTTAGACACAGGAATAGCCTTGGAATCGGGAAGATCTAGTTTTAAATCCTACTGCTGACCCAATCTTATCAAATCACTGAGACAAGGAGTTAGACCAGCCATCAGATCTCAGAAAAATAGAGCAGCATCCTTTGTTTGACACTTAAACCTTCTTACCTTTCTGACATCTTGCTCCCCTCTACATTCAAGACCATTCAAATCTGCCTGACTCAGTTTCCTTATCTGCAAAGCAGGCATAATGATAGACCCTCTTTCCTACAGTTCTTGTAAAGAATAAATGAGGTAGTTACAATCCATTTTGTGATCCACACAGCACTCTATGGATGGGAGCTGGGATTATGCTGGTGATTATTCCACCATTCCTTCTTCCCTGCTTTTCATTACACATAGCACTTCACTCCTGATGTTTTCACATATGCTCCCTTCCATAGCTACAAAGCTCTTCTTCCTTATCTCCATTTTTTAGAATTGTTGACATCCCTCAAGACAAAATCAAAAGCTACCATCGACAATAGGCAACTGCTGCCTTCCCTTCTAATTGGCTCTGGAGCTGGTTGGCATCTATTTGGTCCCCCATCAAAACGAAAGATCCTTGAAGGCAGAGACTATCTTAGCTTTTTTTGGGTCTCCAGAGTTTGTCACTATAACCAGACACAGAGAAAGCACTTCAATGACAATCCCTCAGTGCCTCAGGCATCCTTCTAGAAGAAGAAGGCACAGCTCTGTCTAGGCAGAAGGAATTCCCTCCTAAAGAATAATCTAAACTGATGAAATAATAGATCTGGACCCCAAAATATCAAAAGGTTATCTAATTAATATTAAGACTCTTCTAAATGCCAGGAAGGTGTGGAATGAGGAAGACTTGGGTTCAAATCCCACCTCAAATACTCACTGGATGAGTCATTTAACTTCAGTCTCAGTCTCTAATGTACAAAATAGGCGTAATGATAGCACCCAGAGTGGTTGTAAGCATCAAATGAGATTCAAATTGTAAAACATTTTGCAATCCTTGAAGTGCTATGGGAATGTTAGTCATTCTACTACCGCTCTTTCTCCTCCTTCTTCTCTAACTACAACAACAACTACTACTTACTACTTCTTTTTAAAAAGAGTTCTTTACACTGTGGCACAATAGAATTAATGGACTTCTCTACTAGCAGCAAAGCAATGACCCAGGACAATACTGAGGGACTTATGAGAAAGAACACTGTCCACATCCAGAGGAAGAACTGTGGGAGCAGAAACACAGAAGAAAAACAACTACTTGATCACATGGGTCAATGGGGATACGATTGGGGATGTAGACTTTAAGCGATCACCCTAGTGAAAATATTAATAATATGGAAATAGATCTTGATCAATGACACATGTAAAATCCAGTGGGATTTTGTGTTGGCTATGGGAGGGGAGTGAGGGGAGGGGAGGGAAAGAACATGAATCATGTAACCATGGAAAAAGCTTCTAAATTAATTAATTAAACAATCAAATTTCAAAATAAATAAAAATAAAAAGAGTTCTTGCCCTCACAAGGCTTACATTCAATATATATATATATATATATATATATATATATATATATATATTTTAAACCCTTACCTTCCATCTTGGAGTCAATACTGTGTATTGGCTCCAAGGCAGAAGAGTGGTAAAGGCTAGGCAATGGGGGTTAAGTGACTTGCCCAGGGTCACACAGCTGGGAAGTGTCTGAGGCCAGATTTGAACCTAGGACCTCCCATCTCTAGGCCTGGCTCTCAATTCACTGAGCTACCCAGCTGCCCCCTTACATTCAATATTAATGGTCCCAAGATCCAAAATTTAATAAGAGTTCATTCAGCCACCAAGAGGCATGTTTGCATGCCCAGGTGTATATACACAGGAACGTACACACCCAGAGTAATTGGGAATGGGAGAGAGTTTCCAGCTGACCTCTAGGAAAACATAATTGTTTTTGAAAATAAGAAAGTTCTGGTTTTCTGCCTTTAAATGAGTATTTGGCTAACCTAATCTTGGGTTCATTTTTTATTTAGTTCTTATAAGAGAGTCTCTAAAAATGCAAATTATATAATTGACTCAATTTTGTTCCTGTCTCTTTCCTTTAGGTTTTCAATCTTCTGTGGAAATAACATCCTTCTTTGGAGACAGAAACATGAAGGAGAGTGATTCTTCAAGACAGGAAGACCAAGTCCTCTAAGACGTGAGCCACTGGCATTAAAGATGAGAATGGAGCTTCCTCTGGAGAAGTCGAGCATTTTCTCTTTGACTTGAGCTTGAGAACTTTGGAAAGGATGTGACTTGTGCTCACCTCCCTGCCTCCAGAAAGTCAGCCAGGATGATGGCGCCACTTCTGGGGAGAGGGGGGAGGGGGGCAGGGCTCAGCTCATGGTGGAAAGCCCTTTCTCTGTGGTTACAGGAGATTTCCTTGCTTACTTTGTGCTCTTGGTTCTTTATCTGCTGATCTAAAAAGGTTGTGTGGGGAAAAGAGGATGAAATCATCAACCAACATCAGGAAATCTGAATGAGAATTTTCATGACAAAAACTCCAAGTCCCTTGAATAAGAAACCACACTCCTTAAGAAATTGGATTTGCATGTGTCTCATATTGCTTTGGTCTGTAATTGAATTAGCAAATGAGAACAATCATACCATTTCCACCAGGGAAAAGGGCTCAAGTATCCTTGTCCACAGTGCCTTCCCACCCCTCAATCTGCCTCCCGCTCCACCTCCCCCCCACCTTGGGGAGTTGATGAAGATCTTTGTCAGAGTAAGTGAGCCCTGCAGCGAGCAGACATTACAGTGGGATTTAGAAAAGATTAAACTTCTTGTACCCTGCCAAAAGCAATAATTAAAATGGCTGGAATCTGCTTGTGTAAACAGCTGTCACATCTTTTTTTAACAGGGGATTTTGTCCTTTGCCAGTGTCAAACAGGCTAAGCTTCCAAGAGTCCTGGCTTCCTTGAGTTCTCTCCATTGCATACAGTCTAGGATTCTTTCTCCAAACACTTGGGGTTGACCAGTGATCCATAAGGAAATATCAAACTGGGAGCTGGAATTCCAGCCATAATCCAAGGTGGAGGAGGGCATCTGACCGGGACTCCAATGCCATCAAAGCCTTCTCACCATTTTCCATCTAGAATCTGTTCAAGAGCAGATATCTTATAGCTTTGTTGGGCATCTTGATGGGGTCTTTGCTTTTCTGTGTTCAGCTCTGAGTTAGGAACTAAGGCATCTCTCGTGCCTCCATGACCATCAATAGACTGCTCACACAAGATGACCAATAGCAAAGCCAGAGAATATTGGTTCCCCAGAGCAGAGACACCAGGAAGTGGCATATATGTACAACTCCCATTTGGGCAGGGAAAAAGAGTTGAGTCTAAGGACCATGAAAATAGTGCTTATAAGAAGACAAAGAGGTAAAGAAGAGATTGGAACTCAGTTTTTCCTGGCTCCAAGTTCAGGACTCTCTCCATTGAATCAAGAGAAAGCAATACCTCAAAAACCAAGAGGAGAGAGTATAGAGGAAGAGAGGGTGACTCTTTAATTATGTCAATGCTGATTAGTTAGATATGTGACCTGAATAAGACTCAGTTTCCTCATCTGCAAAATGCAATAATGGTTATTTGCCAAATAGAGTTGTTATGAGCCACGAAAGAGATCGTGCCTATAAAGTATAGGGATTCCTTCCACACCACAGGGGGAAAGGGCACAGCTCCCCCATGATCTGGAAACTCTGAGTACAATTTTCTGGCCTTCCCTTTGGACCAGAGAAGAAGTCTGAATTTTTTCTATTTCTGTGATGGGGTGATTACAGGAAAAAGAATTATGGGTATTTATGGCATTAAAATATAAAATATGTTGATATTATACAATACTAGACATCTATTTTATATATTTCTGAGTTTCCAAACTTTTTCCCTGTCATCGCTGGCCTTCCCAGGTTGTCTTCAGCTTTTCAAAAATTCCCATTTAATTTCTTATTTGGATCTGTGATGAATGGAAGCCGCCATGGGGAAAGTGGTGCTGTGGAACATTGCAGTGTGGAATGGCTACCTATGCTTTGCAAACCTTACAGTTATTTTGTGAGAACAGCTGGATTTAGAGCACTTTCAGTTTCTAAAGCACTTCAGGCACATAAAGGCTGTCTTTGGAGCCTCACTCCCTATTTAAATGGACGGGAGGATCAGAGATTTTGCGGGAAGGAACCTGGAGGCTCCTCTACTGCACACCCTTTTATGAGGAAAACAAGTCTGAAGAGGGGAATGAATGGCCTCTTCATCATATTGTTATCGTGCCCCAGGCAGTTGCTTCCTCCCAATCCAGGGCCCTTGATATCACTCCTTGTTGCCTCCATGCTGGGTCTCCAATTCCAATCATATAGGACTGCTATTCTGTAACTAGTTATAATCCACTTCCCCATCCATCAGACGTCTCTATTTAACCCTTAGAGCTAGGTCTGGGCCTGATTTTTCCTTTGGCCATCTGCTGTCCCCATCATAATATGGGCGCATGCTTTGCTACGTGTATGTGTGTGTGTGTGTGTTTAAGATTGTTTTGTACTTTGGGATTTTTTTTCAGAAAGGAGATTATTGGGAATTATGTTCTGTTTGTCTAAATGCTTAAGTTAAAAGCAATTTTTAAACTAAAAATATACATTTTACAGGTGAGAAAATAGAGGGTCATAAAGTTGTCAAAAAAGCATTTTTTAAAGTTATGCTTTATTTAGCACTATTTTTAAAAAAATTGAGTTCAAGATTCTCTCCTTCCCTCTAGTCCCATCCATTGAGAAAGAGAGGAATATTTTTATCAACAATACCATATGAAGTCATGCAAAACATATTTAGGTATTGGCCATTGAACAATCAATCATTAAGCACCTATTGTGTGCTAGGTGCTGTGCTAAATGCTAAGGTTACGCAGAAAGATACACCCACACTTCAGAGTTCCTGCTCTCAAAGAGTAATCCATGCAAATGGAAGAAAAGGTGATGGATGACTATTTATAAACCCAAAGTTTAGGTGACTCGTCTAAGGTAACAGCTAGTAAGTGGCAAAATCAGTATTCAAACCCAGGTCTTCCTGACTCCAAGTCCCCAAATCTAGTGTAGTCCATTCTTTCAATGTCCACGACTGTTATGGCAGCTTAGACTATCCTGTACTTTCCCGTTTTATTAGTTGGTTCACAGAAAGGTACAGTGTGGAAAAGAGTTTCATTTTCCATAGGGACCAGGGCGATACCTGGATCTGGTTTCTTCTCCAGCTCCAAGGACTGGGATTGTTTTTTCTACTGTTATGGTAACTGAGTGCCGAGCAGAGAAGACAATCTGGAGGAGCTTCTTATTGATAGCTTGGCAGGTTTGTGGGCTCTAATTCAGAGCAGACAAGTCTCTAAAGAAAGGGAGGGGGAGAAGGAGGAGAATCCAACGTCCCCACATTCTGCAGCCTCCAAGCGGGATGGAGTTCAATGAAACTCCGTGTGCAGAGTCCTCCGTAGTTCTCTGCTTATAGACCATCTCCTCAATGCAGTCCTTCCTTCCTGCCACTAAGGGTTAAGCGGCTCCTTGGACAGGACTCAGCCTCTAACTAGGTTCATGGCTTTCAGACAATAAGAGGATGATTCGTAATTAAAGACTCTGGTTGGGTTTGGCCAACGATGTCCTCTTCAATCAGGAATCATCCTCTGCCGTCACAAGTGTGTTTTCCGTGCAGCTGGGGTTTGACTGGCCTTTACTTTAGGCTGGACTTGCATCCATGTATGACCTGGGGACTTGGCCATTGCCAAGGTGAGCCCGAGATCCCACCCTGCTGTGTCCCAGAATTGAAACTGCCCTCAGTGAACACAGCCCCAGGCAAGTGAGAGGAATGTTTCCCCTTACATCCTACCTCCATCCTCCAGAGCTAAGGACAAGTCTAATCCCTCCTCTGTATCACAGCAATTCAAATGTTTGAAAAGAGCTTGTGGGCTCTCCAAAGTCTCCTAGTTTCCATTGCAAGAGCCTTTCCCATCCTGATTTCTCCACTGTGCATGCTCTTGTTCTACTTCTACTACTGATAGGAAGACTCCACCTAGGGCAGTGATGGCAAGTCTTTCCAGGAGTTGATGATGTGAGAAATGTCCTCAGGTGTGCATGGAGATGGGGAGGGGAGCAGGCTGGCCCTTGCATCCCTCTGGCTTTCTAGAAACAAACTCTGGTGAACCCAGTGCTGGGGCAACAGTGTGTGTGCCCACAGTGAAGTCTCTGAGTGCCTCCTCTGGCATGCGTGCCCTAGGTTTGCCACCATGGACCTAGGGCTTTCCATTTGTTGCCTCTTTAAAAAAGTCTTTCCTCAATTTTGGTACCCAGAACCGAATAGGGTACTCTGGATGTTTTCTCTGGTATTGACTGTGGGATGCTACCTTCTTCTTCCTAGAAGTTATGGCCCTCAGTGTTGTTGTTATATGAATTGTTCTTCTGGTTCTGCTTCTTAGAGTTTTTTATAGAAGCTCAGCTATCTAGCCAATAGTCTCTAGCATATACCAAGGAAGTTGGATGCTGGCTCTAATTCTGTGGCAGATGATGCCACAGTGGACAGAATGCTGGGCTTATAGTCATGAAGTGCTGAGTCAAATCCAGATTCAGACATTTACTAGCTCTGTGACTCCGGGCAAATCACTTAATCTCTGTCTGCCTCAGTTTTCTCAAATGTAAAAGAGGAAGAATAGCAGCACCTACCTCACAGGGTTGTTGAGAAAGAAATGAAACAATATTTGTAAAGCACAATGATTGGCACCTAGTATAGGCTGTGTATACCTTCCCCTTTCCCTTGTCCTATTTTATTTAATCTGTCATCAAGGAATTATATTCTAGGAAGAGAATGTGGCATGATTCTGTAATGAGTTAGGGGTGGACAGTCAGAAAAATTCACTGGTCTTTTTCCAATGGCATGAGAAAGGAAGTTGGATATCGTCGTACACGTTAGGTGGACCCTGCTAGGGGAATTCACCAGAAGGTGTTGAAGAATATGGTCTGGTCATGATTTCCATTGATGAGGAGCACTCTCAAATCAATGAGACCACAGACTTGATGGGTCTCTGAGTCTTTTTAAAAAATATAATTGATCTCTTTTTTTTTTTAAATAAAGATTGTTTTGTAGTTATATTCCTGTAAGCTTGCAGTATGTCTTGGGAGACACAATTAACTCAAAGCAAAGAATTTACTGAGATGGTATCATAAGAATGTTGTTGGTTGTCTCTTGAACCGAGGATGATGATTGTCTTTGTGTGTTTTTGTGCACAAAGACACCTGTGCATGAAGATTTAAGTGGAAAAGTCGATGCACAGAGACAGTCCCACTCTCTCGGCCTGGGTCCACTGGCACGAAAAGTCATTACATCTGGAGACTTCCTCAGCTGCATTGGATGGCCGTGTTGTCTTTTGTGCTCCATCACGCCCTAAGCACTCCACAGTGCTTTGCTGCATCGCCCTCTCAGCCGTTGAACCTTCTTGTTGGTTTCTTCCGTCTGTTCCGCCGAAGCAGTCTTCACATGCTGGGTGAGCAAAGCCCTAGTTCACCAGGGGTCGACGTCGACCAGATGGCTACCCTCACAAGGTTTAGCTGGCCTGTCGAAGCCGTTGCCCGGGGTGTGGCCGCTGCCACATGCTAGCAGCTACTGGGAGCCACAAATGAGAGCTGGGTGTCAGGTGAGGGTCAGTGGCTGGAGAGCTGCCCTAGAAGGGCACGACAAGCCCTCCATACCAGAGATATTACCCCTCCCTGAGCACCCCATACACCCCATCATAAGAATAGTAACTCCAAAATAGTCCCTTCTCCCCCACCATAAACTGGAGAGTCCTTTTCCACAACTAGGCACATTGTCTGAGAGTTTTTTAAGAGACTCAACTCATTAGGAACTTCAGTGCTCCTGATATCATTTGACAGGACCTTGCCATACTTTGATACCCATTTTCGATTACCTGGTCTTGCTTTCATCTCTTATCCACATCGTTTAAAAACACAAGGTGGTTATTATGTTTCCTCTGCATCTACCTTCTTCTCATCAGAAGGGTTTCTGTTTATACTTTCAGGATTTTACTCTTGAGAATTTCCCATCATCCTGGGGCTGGCTTTCCTAATCGAATTTGAGAGCTGTTATTCTCCAAAGCCTCCAATCTGAAAGGAAAGTTGGGCATGATCTGGAACCTTTGGTTATCTTCTAGCAGTGGAAAGAGGAGTAGGAAGAAGACATTGACCATGGCACAAAGGCAGACACAGAGGCAGGTTTATCTTACACTTCAAAGTCTTATCTCTTGCTAACTTCCTTTCTTCTGTCCAAGGTATCACCCATCTTTCAGGCTACCAGGTTTACAACATTAGAACTCGTCTTGACTCCTCTCACTCCCCACACATTCAGTGGAGAGCTAAGTGTTGTCTTTTCTCTCTTTACAACACACCTCACATTTGCTTCCTTCTCTTCATTCACACATCTTCATCACCTTTTGCACCAGTTGATGTAATAGCCCCCTCTGGGGTCTTCCTCCCTCACTTCAAGTGGGGCTTTTGGTTTATTTTTTTAAGTTCTTACCTCCTGGCCACAACCTACCTTGAAAGAATTATTCTTACCATCTTTCACTCTGTGATTGATCCTGAAAAGCTATAGACTGTACCTCACTCCATTTCTTTCTTCATACCATTGTACCGGCCATCCCCTGTGTCTCAAGTGAACTTACTCCTTTTCTTTGCCTCCCAGAATTCCTTTCTTTGATACAATGCAAATATCATCTTCTGCATGAAACTTTTCTTGATCTCCTCAAGAGCTAGTGGCCTTTCTCCAAAACTCCCTTCTATTATCTCTGCGAGTACTTGGGTTTATTCATTCTATATTTATCCTCTATATATTTCTATATTGCAACTGTGGTTTCCTCCATTAGAGTTGAGGTTCCTTTCAAAATAAGGACCCTCTCTACTCTTTCTGCATCTCCTGCACTCAGTATAATTCTTAGCACCTAGTAGGTATTTAGTTAATGGCTGTTGATTGCTTGGTTGAGGAATAGTGGATAATCTGGCTGGAGTATGAAAAGTATGAAAAAAGTCAGGAAAGAAAGATTGGAGACACAAAGTAAAGGTCCTGAATCCCAGGATGGAGCACTTGAGCTTTATTCTCTTATAATAAGGATCTGCTGAAGATTTCTGAGCAGGAAGTGAGCAGTAAGAACTCTGCATTAAGTTTAGCTCTGGCAGTGCTCTATTGGTTGGGTTGTATCGAAAAGAAAGGGAGGCAGAGAGACTATTAGTATTGAAGAGCATCTGGATGGATTTCAACTTAACAAGGGCTCAACTAGGGTGCTAACAAGAACTGAAAGGAGAAAAAGACCAGATATTTCAGAGGTAGCACAGAATGTCAAGAGGGGAAGATAGGCTGTAGTAAAGGAAACAGAGTCAAAGAAGAGTCAATCTGTTTGGTGAAAAAATCATCATAGCAATCTTGTATCTATGGAGACAAAAATATTTTAGGTTGTTTTTTTTTTGTTTTCAGCTGAAATTATCAGATTACTTTGACATTCTGGAAACAGCTGAGACTGGGCCAAGTAAAAGAATACAAAATGTGCTGGGAATAATTGTCTTGACAGTTTAAATTTCAGTCTCAATTCCATCCATGCTCCACCCACTTTCTCACCTCTCCCCATTCATCTTTTCACTTTCATTTTTATCAGTGAACAGCAGATTTTCTATATGACTAAGACTCTGATGATCTTTTTTTCCCCCAAGTAGTATACCAACAGAGCCTCTTTGCTTCTTATTTTGAATTATGAGTTCCATCAGATAGCATGGCCAGCTAGGGAAGAGAAGTGTTGTAACCACGTTGACATTTTGAGCTAGATGGAAATCAGATTAGATCAGTGGGCAAATGCCTCTGAAATCCCATTTGATAATCTCAGATGGTTTAGCATCCTTTACAGGAAAGTTGAACTGTTGGGTTTTCTTTAGTTCTGAAGAAATAAAGAAAGTTATGCATTATTCATAATGGCTTAGTTTCTCCTTTCTCTACTCATGCTATGGAGCTGATCCAAGCATTCTTACTCAGAGGGTGAATCATGCTTGGATCAGCTTTTCAGAGTTAACTTCAAAAGGCACATACATGTGTGGTTGTGAACATTAAGACCGACATCACTACTGTCTTGAGCAAAGAGGAAGGCATCATTACCTCTGGAGAATTAAAAGAGCCAGTTATTCCACTGGGGAATGGAGACACACAAGTGAAGAGGCTCATGCCTGGAACACTCATCCTCCTCATCTCTGCCTCTTAAAATTCCTAGTCTGTTTCAACACTCAACTCAAGTGCCATCTTCTCCTTGAAACTTTTGCTGGCCCTTCCCCACTTCTGCTATTGCTGCTGGTTTCCCATCTAGGATTTCATTTGTGTCTTTGAATCTCCAGGAACTAGCATAGTCCCTGACACATACATAGTTGGTGTCTAACAAACATCTGTTGCTTGATTGGTTTTATCCAACCCAAACCTAAACAAAAATTTCCCCTAGAACTTATAATCACAAAGACCTTCCATCACTTCCTGAGTTAGGTCATTTCCCTTCTGAATGGCTCTAATTGTTGGGGTGGGGGATGGGGAGATTCATCTTGACTTCAATCCTAAATCGGTCTGTGGGCTGCTTCTGTCCATTGTTCCTCCTGGTTTTGCCCTCTGGGGTCAAATGAGATGACAAATCCCCCTTCTAAAATGATAGTTTCCAAATACCTGCAGTCAATACAACATTGCTCTGAAGTCTTTTAGTCTACAATCTAAACTACTTCCATTCCTTTCATCAATCCTGAATGGTCATGAACTGGCGATCCTTCAGTCTCTTGGCTGCCTTCTACAGGTCACTCTTAATCCCATCACTGGGGTAGTGAGGATCACCCACAATCCTTGAGATGCTGTTTGGCCAAGGCAGAGCCCATTTACCCTATTACCTGCTTTTCCTTACAAGTTATACCTCCCTGTGTAGCCCTCTCCCATTGGTTCGTAGCAGTTGGCAAAGATTCAGAAGCAGTTCTCAGATGACAGAACAGCGACTAGGCTACCAATAGTTTCCATCTTCTCTGTTCAAGAGCATCACTTCAGATCTCACAGCATGGAGAATTGCCCTCTGGATTTGGGCTCTACTCACTAAAAGCCAACCACAGGTACTGACTTGTTTTCCTCGATCATCAACCATTATTTTTCGGCACACCACTTGCTCCATAATTGGCAAAGAGTTGGTCTGACTTACAGATCAATGCTGACATAGGCATCTGACCTCAGGTATGAGTCCCAGACCAGAGGCAGAATGGAATCCACCAGCTTGGCTTTATGTGCATTTAATATTAATGGTTTGGTTTGGATATGGAAGAGAATTCTTTTCCCTGCTTCAATATTCCCAAATCAGTTTTCATTGTGATACCACAAGGGATATGGGGATAAGAGTAATGCTAACGCTCATTTATACAGAATCTTCTAAAAGTTTTGGACCCTGTGGTGGCACAGAGGCTAGAGTGCTGGGCCTGGAATCAGGAAGATTCATCTTCCTGAGTTCAAATTTGACATCAGATATTTACTAGCTGTATGACCCTGGGCAGGTGCCTTAACCCTGTTTGCCTCAGTTTCTTCATCTGTCAAATGAACGGGAAAAGGAAGTGGTAAACCACCCCAGTGTCTTTTCCAAGAAAAACTCAGATGGAAGCACAGTCAGACATGACTGAAAGATGATTGAACAACAAGAAAGCTTGAAAGTTTTATGAAGTGCTTTCTTCACTATGTTGCTGTGAGGTAGGCAGTACAATTTTTCTCACCCTCCTATAGATGTAAAACAGGAGATTTAAAGAAGTTTCCTTCTCATTCTTCCTGAAACGATGTCCCCTTTAGAATTGAAAGCCATGGGATTCTCATTACCCTTCCTCTGAATCTCTCAGCATCTGTTCTCTCCAAATTTCCAAATGCATGTCAGACTCTAATGGGATCCCTCACCTTCTGTGACAGACTCTATGATGGGGTGGTCCTTTCACCCCAAAGCTTTTATCTTTTCTATCCCAGGAATCTGTTCAGCTTTGCCAAGAATTCAACCCAGAATGGAAATTCCCTTCAGTGGTTGTCTCCACTAGTCTCCTCTTTGCACTGCGGAGAGCGCCCTCCTTCTAGACATTTCTTTTGCCAAGGGTCTTGTGCCCTAGGTTTCCTGTCCAAGACCAGCATTCTTTTCACTATGACTTTTGACAATAATTCCCATCTGTGCAGCACTTCCCTCTTGTACACAACGACTAGTGCTCATGTTTAGAAATGAAATTGAGGCTCAGAGAGGTCATTTGACCCACCCATTGTTACACCAGTGGTAGGTACTGGAGGTAGAATTCAACCTCCGATTTCCCTGCCATTCTCCTGCCATTCTAGCCACTATTCTAGACTGGCTTTAATCATAAAGTGACAGATGCTCAAGGCAGTCACCTAGTGGTGAAGTGGTCCAACCCCCTCATTTATAGATTAAGAAACTGGAATTCAAAGGCCAGTGACTGGTCTGCCCAAGATCTCAGAGCAAGTAAATGATCAAGAGCACTCTAGAACCCCACTTTCTTGATGCCAGGCAAATGCCTTTGCCTTCCAGCCCCACACTATCTCTAAATCCAGGAAATAAATCTAAAAAGATCTCCTTAAGGAATAATTCCCTTATATCAGTTTGTTTCCTTGTCAACTGACTTTTCCCCCTACAAATATGATGATGATAAATTCCTATTGCTTGAAGGTTTTAATTACTTGGCATTCAGTTGTTTGAAGTTTTACTACTTTAAAGCTCATTGTTTTTTAAAGAAATTCATGGTTGCCTTTCATAAAGGTCAGAGATTTTTATAGCTAAAGATTTTAATAAAATTTTGGATAATTTTTAAAATGGGGACTTGGTCACAGAGCAAATAAAATAAATGCTAATCACTTCTGCTTGTCATGGCCAGACCCATCTTTCTAAAGTGCACTCCCTCCCTCATAAGTCTTCGTAGCTCCCCATTGTTTGCTAGGCCAAGTCTAAACTCCTCCACTTGGCCCTCAAAGTCCACTCTTAACCTCCCCAGCCTTTCCTTACATTTCTTCAGAATGTGTGTTGTCATTGCCATCTGCACACCAACAGATCTCTCACCTCTGTTTTTGCTCACTAGGTCTCTGGGTCTGAAATGGTTTCCCCTTTCCTTCCATTTATTTCTCCGACATCCTCTCCCTGAGGCTTTCTTAGGCTGTCCCAGTCTACGCCATTTCTTCTGTGACTATCTCTAGCCAGAGCTTTTTCTGGTCCCTCACTTGCTTTTATTACGTCTCCGTGACCAGCGTGGTTAGTAGGGATCTTCCTGTCCACCTCTCCTTCTACCACTTCCTCCCACCTCCCAGTTTAAAAATGAAAGAGCTGAGGCCGAGCCGGGCTAAAGGACTTGCTTCATCTAAAAGCAGAGGGTGTCGCCAGATGTTCTATCATTCAGACTCAGCGTGATATCTAGCCGTTCTTCGACATTGGAGCGCTGTGCGTTGACTTCAAATCCCAGACGAATTCCATCTTCTCCTTCGCCTTTTTGCTACCCCCCAGCTACAATTTGCAGAAAGGGATGCCTCAAACACATGACTCTCCACGTCTTCATTTTTCTTTTCTCAGAAGGCAGTCACTGAACCTCCCTTTCGACAGATTTCTCAGCTCTGCTTTTCTTCTCTTTTCTGGCTGTATTTCGAGGCCTCTTCTCCATTGGCCTTTCACTTTTTCAGACAGCCTGCCTGGGAACCTTTCTGGCGGGAAGTGGGCGATGGACAGGTCAGCTTCCCGGAATGACGGTCTTAGTTGGCTGGCCCATCACTGACTCGGGGAAGGGCTCCCTAGCTTTAGGAAGGAAGACATTTTTCAAAATGTAGAAACAACACGAGGAAGGGCAGGATTCCAAAGCGATGGGAGGAAGATTTGGGCTCAGTTTACATCTCAGCACCTGGGGGATACGGAGCTGACATCGGTCCTTGGTCTTCAGTGACCTGAAGCTCCGGGTGACTTGGGAAGGAAGGAAATTCCCAGTCAAGCAGAGCCAGAATAGGCCGGCCTTGGAATGACATTGAAATGGAGGGGTTTTTCCTTTTTCAGTAAACAGCAGCGGAGGGTGTGTGGCATGTGGGGAAGCTGCAGGGACCAGAGTCTGGACAGCAGAGGAGCAATGGGACAAGAGAGCCTCCATTGGAAGAGACTTTGGCGAATTGGGGAGCCGGTGGTCTTCCCTTGGTGAATAGCTGTGCGTATGGGGATAGAAGGCTAGATGTCTGTGTGTAGACATGTATATGCAGATAGACAGATGCCTGTGTGCAACTATATGTCTAGGAATATATATGCATACATCCAGGCAAGACAGTGTGTATCAAATATGTGTACATATACACGAGTGTATGTTCATGTGTCTATATCTACAGCTCTGACGTGTGTCTAAATACATGCACACACAACTGTCTACACATACATGTACGTTCATGAATTCCTTCCCCCTTCCCTCCCCGCCCCTGCCAGCCATCCCTTGTAACGAAGAAGTAAAAATAGAAAAGGCAAAACAAAACCAGTTGTGCAAAACTAGCCAATGCATCATGGGAGAAGGCTCCCGCCCCAGCGTTCTCTGGCTCTGGGAAGAAGGAGGGAGAGAGGCTCTCTTTGTCAGCACTCCTCCAGGCACCAGCTTCTCGGTCTGTGTCATCACTGATCTATCGACCATCGATCAGCAGACCGAAAAGGATTTATTAAATGCTCCTATAGGTATGTCTGCGAGACATTAATATGAACAAATGTCCATATCCATGCCCCAAAGTCCCCGGCAGGGGACTCTCCTGGTGGGTTGCCCAAGGGCAGGGGGGATGGAGAGAGTGATCATCCTGCATTATCGCTGCTATTATGCACACCTAATGTTCGGTTTTGTTTTCATTTTATTTTTATTAGCATGTAAAATCCACTTCCACAGTGGTCATTGTTGTAAGAACACACTCACACATGACCCAAATTCCCCAGGAAAACCCTGAATACACTGAGGGGAAAGAGAAGAGAATCTGCTTTGATCCGCCTGCATCCGCCTCCAGCAGTTCTGCCTCCGGAGGTGGAGAGCTTTCCCCAATGTGTCTTTCAGGATTGTCCCAGACCACAACATCCCAGAGAGCAGCCCAGTCCTTCCCAGTGGGTCATCCCATAATATGGCCGTTACTGCCTACAGTGTTCACCGGTTTCTGCTAATTTCACTCTGTATCCGTTCCTGCAGCTCTTTCCAGCCTTTTACCCATGTTTGTAAAGCGCTTTGGGCAATGTCTTCATTACATAAATGCGATTCTTGCCCTGTCTTTTAAGTACTTGTCCTAGAAGGTTACTGTTTGTGAAAAATGTTGGAACTACATGACTATGGATTGAATAAAAACTCAAAAGACATTTCTTATTTTTTCTTGGTGTCTCTTTTGAAGCTTATGTCGCACCAGACTTAGACTGGGACACAAGAGTCATCTCTTGAGAGAACTTTAGCTCAAGCTGGCTTCTGGTTCTATTCATTCATTCATTCATTCATTCATTCATTCATTCATTCATTCATTCATTCATTCATTTATTTATTTATTCATGTATTCATTTATTCATCCATTTATTTATTTGTTTGTTTGTTTGTTTTTTCCCTCCCAAGATAAAATCATTTATTCATGGGAACATGCAGTCCATTAACAAAGGATGGGTCCTTAAAAAGATGCTCTCTTAAAAAGGCATTTAAAGAATACAGCTCAGTTTACATTCAGTTCTGGGGAATATTCAGTCCTTTGCATTATGTCGCATTGCATCCCTACCACTGTGGCACCACTTCCTAACTCGATTATTCCCTCATGATGTCCTTTAAGGATAATTGGGGTTATACTTGTTTATGAAGATGAAAAATCTCTATTTGATTTTTTTGTCATTCTGTTTTAATAAACAATTTTGGAACTTGTCTAATACTTCTGAGGCTTTCTGTTTTTCCATAAATCATATACATCTGGCACCAAAACACAGCCAATTTCCAGGGTTGGAGACCTTCATGTTTGCCAGACATATGGGAGTTGGAAACATGAAGAGGGCATTTGGGGTTAAGTTGTTCTTGCTTGATTTTGTGTTATGTTTGCTAAAAATACAGGAGTTTGAAATCAGATTTCATGATGAATTCTTCTGACTTATGAATAATGATTTGTTATAAACTGCATACCTATGTCTTCTCTTCTCTTTTTGAGAAAATAACGGAATTGTGGGATCACAGAGTAACAGAGTCCAAGGGGCCAAAGACATCTCCAAGAGCAGTTTTTCTTGCCTGTAGGTGGACAAGGAGTCCCTCTCCATCGCCCCCAGTCTTCCCTTAATGATCTGCAGTGAGACGGTGCTCAAGGCTCTTGGAGGCAGCCCATTCTACTTTGAAGAGTTCTCATTGTCAAAAAAGTCTCTTTATTACATTGTAAAGGGTGAAATTATGGTTGAGACTGAAAAAAAGTCTAAACTTAAGTGGTCACCAAGGGAAATCCCAAATAATAAAATACCCAAGTCAGCTGCCAAATTTTATGGTGATTTAATTGATAGTGGAGAAGATGAAGAAGAAGAAGGAGTAGGTTTTTTTTCTCTCCCTCTCCCCCCGCCTGATTAGTATCGGGCAGGGAGATCAGGAGATAAAGGAGTAAGGGTTTGGAGTATGAAGGAGGAAGGAATCAACCTGACCTACAAAGGGGCTCAGCTAAGATGCCTGAACCTGAAATCAGCTCCAGGGCAAAACTTACCACCCAAAACTCCAAGATGTTGGAACACTTAGCACACTGCCAGCCAGAGTTGTCTCTCCAGGGAAGAGAAAGAGGCAGGAACTGACATGCTTTATATGGACATTTTTACATCACTTTTCTGTGTCTCCTCTGTACCAATGAGGACTTGACTTAGGACAGCCTAGAGATCTGCCCTTTTTTTTTTTTTTTTTTTGCACATGTCTGTTGAAGGCCATCTCCTCAGATAATTAAATCTTGAGTTTGATGCAGACCTTAAAAATCCTGTTAAACTGAGTATGGTGGAGAATGTAGAGTTTCCAAGACCTGATTCTGTTATTCCAAGTATCTCCATTGTTACTGATCTGGAAATAGCTAAATCACATCTTCTAAAGAATGGTCTGATTAGGGTGGAATCATTTTAAAATTCACAACATCAAGCTGAAATAGGCTGCTTTTAAATTTTTACTCACTCTTCCTTTTGCTTTCTAAAACCAAACTATCCAAATCCAGTCTCTTATCCAAATGACAACATTTCAAGAACTAATATCAGAAGATATGAGATGTGAAGCTGGGAGGGGCCATCGAGTCCAAAGTCAGGCTCAGTTCAGCATCATTAGAGAGATAGGTGCTCAGGAGGAGCCATTAAGGATGTTCACACCATCAGTTCACAGATGTAGGGCTAAAGAAAGGAACTGAATTGCAAAGTAATTAATGTGACCAAGGCAAGATTGGGACTAAATAAATCTCCCTTCAAAACAAATGTGAGGAAAACTCATATTCCTATGCCAATCCTATAGAGAAAAATTGCTTGACTGAAGATACTTGAGGGAAGACATTATTAAGATATTAAAATAAACGGAATCACAAAGTCAGTGTGTCATGAGCATCAGTTCTTTAGTAAGAAAGACAGATATTTGAATCCTCTCTTTAGCACATACTAGTGAGGTAACCATAGGTAAGCCAACTTAATCTTTTATAGCCACAGGCATCTATACAGACAGACAGAGACAGACAGACAGAGAGATATATAGACAGACAGACAGACAGAGACAGATAGGTAGATAGATAGAGAGATAGACAGACAGACAGGTAGACAGCCAGACAGCCAGACAGCCAGACAGCCAGATAGATAGAAAGAAAGAAAGAAAGAAAGAAAGAAAGAAAGAAAGAAAGAAAGAAAGAAAGAAAGAAAGAAAGAAAGAAAGAAAGAAAGAAAGAAAGAAAAAGAAAGATAGATAGATAGATAGATAGATAGATAGATAGATAGATAGATAGATAGACAAATAGACAGACAGGCAGATAGATAAATAGATAGACAAATAGATAGCTATAGCTATCAATTACAGGTAAATCGAAGCTTTGTCTTGAAAGAGGGCATTTCTACCCTGGGAGTGTTCTACCCTGGCAAATCACAGAATCTCTCATTTAAAGGGCCTCAGGAGATAGCTGGCCCAATTCAAATGGGAACAAGAATCCACTTTCCAACATGCCCAACAACCAGTCATCCAATCTTTGCTTGAGAGTGAGGCAGTACCACAGTGGATAGAAGGCCAGACCTAGATTCAGAAAGGGCAAAATTCAAATCCAGCCACAGCCACTTAGTAGCTATGCGACCTGGCAAGTTAACTTACTGCTCTTCACCTCAGTTTACTGATTCGTAAAGTGAGGGGGATGCCAGCACGTAGCTCACAGAGTTGTGAGAATCAAAGGAATTAATATTTGTAAAGCACTTTGAAAATCTTAAAGTACTACATAAATGCTAGGCAGTATTATTATCAACAACCATCAATAATTCTCTAAATTAAAAAGCAACAATAACTTGGCATCATATCTGTCAAAATGTGCTGCTGAATTTATTGATTAAAAATATAAAAACAAACAAAAAAACAAAAACAAGTCAATTCCACAGGTTTTATTGATTGCTTCCTGGAATAGGGCAGTAAGAGTAAGTAAATTAAAAATGTTATTATTTGAAATGAGAAGCATTGGCTTGAAGAAAGAGCTTCAGACTCAGAGTAGGAAAGTTTTGAGTTCAGATCCTGCCTCTGACACTGACTAGTTGTATGTCCAGGTAAAAACATTGAAATTTAGCTTCGGGCACCTAGAGCTTTCTAAATTATAGATGGCTTTCCATCTGTTTCGTTGGTGGAACAAATACTCACCCACAACAAATCTCCGGCTCTTGGTTGTATTTCCTTGTGATCTAAAATAAGACTTCCCATATTTTGCCTTATACTTTATCATGATTGATAGCAGCTAATTTCCAATTGGTCTTGATTTAAATTAATCAATTGGTTTTGAGAAACAGGATTCCCAGGGAACAAGTGATCAATGTACAACCTAATGTAAACCATTGCCAAATTCTAAACCAAATTCTGTCAAATGGTCCCATTTTAGAATAAAGAAAACCAATGTCTCACTTAGTGAGGATTCTTTTTGGAGAATACTTTATCTGTTTGGAAAGCATTGTCCAGGGGATGCTGAAAGGAAAGATGTCACTCAAGCCACACTGGCAGGAGAAAAACAAATCCTCAATGACATAAAACAAATGACGATGACAACAACACTTTGGAGGAAATGGGTACGTTTTTGCCTTCTTTTGAAAATAGGCCTGGTTTTCATTGGCCTCTGATCTCTTTGAAAAAGTTTGTTTGTAACTCTCATTCTGAATTAACTGTAAGTACATTCATCCCAAAGGTTTCTGGGTACAGAGACAAAATAAAGTGCCCACTCCAGGAGACACTTTCACCAAGGAGCCCATCTTCCCATCCAGTGAGATTCTCTCTGCCAATCACAGCAAGAATGTGGCAGGAGATTTTACTCAAGGTAAACGACCCAACTTCACCACTTCAAGGCAAGAAAGGGACTTTCCAAGACCTAGAGCCTTCTTTGGAAAACTGCCCACCTCTGCCTTGCATCTGTATCCTGAGATAACGTAGCAGCCTTACTCCTCGTCATCTCCCAACTCTTACTGAACATACAGATACTCCTCACTGACTCAGATCATTTCTTTTCCAAAACTAGTCTACTGACCTTTGTGCTTCTCAGTGGTTGTCCTTAAATTGCTTTGCTTTTCCCCACTTAAAAGCTCTTTTTTTTTCTTTTCTCCAGTCATAGTACAAAGCTGTGTCCAGAGAATTTACTTGGAAAACACTCGGTTACAGGAATATCTTCATTCTATCATTCTTCATTGTGCTACAGTCTGAAACGACTACATGTTAGTCAAAATGGAAACCCTTCAGATGCAGATATCAGGTGTCTAGGTTGGGATTCAGCTGTGTATCCCAGAGAACCCTTTCAAGATTCTTCACCATGACATCGAATAGATTGGAACATTTTCCTCAATAATTTGACTGGATGGCCCCGAGAGAGGCCAGAGATTTGAAAGAATTTTAACTATCCTGGGAGTTCTGATAGTGTAGACTCAATGTGAGAAGTTACTCTGGGCTCTGATAGCCTTTCTAGCTTTGATCAAAGATTCAATGCTGTTCTTGAAAAGCTAGAGTTGGATAAGAAATGGATGGCACTTAGGAGAATGAGATTTCTTATTCTTCGGTTTCCTTCCTACCTTTCCTTTCTCTCTCCCTCCCTTGCTACCTTTTCCATCTCTCCCTTCCTTCGTTTTTTCAAAGTCCTCCTTTCTTCCTTGCTTTTCTTTTTCTTTTCCCTCTAGCCTTTCATTTTTCCTCCTTTCTTGCCTTTTTCTTTTCTCTTTCCTCCTTCTTTCTTCCCTCCTTCCCCTTTTTTCTGTATCTCTGTATCTGTCTGTCTTGTTATCTCTCTTTTACAATAATTAAGTCCTCCCTTTAGGATGTTTATATTCTTGTAAGGGAAAAAGGAAACAAAATGAGTAAGCAACCCATCCGTTCATTAATACTTCATGGCTCCAGGATTTCAGTGCTGTGAGTGTACCTTTCCATGGCCTGGTTCACAATCTAACCATTCCTTCTTTGGCAGTGCAGCTCTTGTCCACACCCTCTCGTAAATCTTCCATGAAATAACTACTTAACCTGCCAAAAGCCTTTCTTAGTAGATAGCTTCTCAGTCTGGGGTCTATCAACTTATTTAAAAGAAAAATCTTTTGATGAACCTATTTCAATCCAATTGGTTTCCTTTGCCTTCTTATATATTTCATTTTATGCATGAAAAATAGAATTCTGAGGAAGGGGTCCATTAGCTTCACCAGCCTGAGTAACAACAGGGTCCATGGTATGAAAGCCCAAGTCCTCTGCTTCAAGTTATTTAGCATTTTGTGGGGACCAGTATGGTAACTGGATGGGTCATTCCTCACTATCATTCCATGACAGATCCTCCTTCATCTCTTTGATGCTTTCATATAAGCCACTTCTTCATTGTTTGAAAAATATGAAGACAAGGACAGAAAGAAGACAGGAAGGAAACACAGACAAGCAGGATAGCTTTGAGAGTTTCGTGCTGAATTTATTATATACTTAAAAGGAAAAGAAAGCCATACATAAGAGAGATTCCTTGATTCCCATGCAATATTCTTTTTTTCTTTTCTACTGTATACAGAAGTATTAGTTTTGTTGTTCGCTGTTAAATCCAGAGTAAACCAAGTAAAAATATTGTCACGTATCAGCTAATTCCCTAATGTAAGTGTCCAGGGGTCGGCATCGCCCTGCTGACCCCTACCAGGTAAGCCCAACCGGGTCAGTTGAACAGCATGCTGAGGGACAATTGTTATCCTGACGAGGTCAAGACCTGAGTCTTTCCCACAGCCTTGGAGACAAGGAAAGCCCTCCGTGGACACTTGTTTATTGTTTGAGGAGTTATTCAAGGATTGTTTAGACCAGGGAATGAGGGGACTGAAATTAGAAAACTTCCTGGAGGAAGCTGATCTTGGCCTGAAGTCCCTGATGCTGGGAGCTGCTGTGGTGCCAAGTGGTGTGAGTGCTGGCCCCCATGCTCACAAGTAGCTCCCCATCCCACCTACCGCTGATGCCAAGATCTCTGAGAGATCCCCATAGTGGCGGAATCTACACCGTAAAATAATGGTGCAGGATGCTAATGGGGGGGTTCACTGGGGAGGGCTTCTGGAGGAGGGGGTCGGAGGGGACCCTTACGGGTATCTCGGGGCTCTCTGAAGTGGCTTGGGGAGGAAGGGCTTCCATGGCATGGAACGTAGCCTGAGAAGGAGATGGGAGAAGAAATCTTAGGTAACAGGAACAGCAATGAGTCAGGTTTATGTGTGAGAATCTTTGAGGGGGGCTGAAGAGACTCTGTGAAGGTTTTGAAGGGCAGAGAAGTGTGTACCGTATCCTGGAGACAGTAATGAGATCCAGTTAGGTTTCCCCAAAGGGAGAGTTGCCTGATCTCAGCTGGGCTTTAGAATTAGCCATTTGACAACTGCGCCTGAGGAGGGAGAAGAATGAGGAGGAGGTGACTGCACTCCTGCAGGGAAGAAGGGCTGGGGGTCGGCCTGGGTAATTGGAAGGAAGGGGATGGAGGTACCGATGACCAGATCAGGCAACTGCCTGGATACGGTTCACTGCTCTGCTGCCTTGGTTGGCCCCGGCCAGCACAGGGATTCCTTGTGGCCAGTCTGGTGGTGAATGTTGCTCGATTGATACCCAGACAGCAGAGTCTAACACTGAGCCTGGGGTCAAGGTTTGCCTGCTGGCAAACCTTTCTGGACAGGGTAACTGAGGCCAGGAGCCTCGTGGCCACCTACCCACCCAGCCAGGCTGCCAGGGAGCAGCAGTGCAGCTGAGCATCAGGAAAAAAAGAGGGGTCCTAACCAGGGCCAGTGATCAGCCTACTGCAGCGCTATGTCGCTAGCCGAGAGCCTTTGCCAGAAAGAGTCAGGGAAGAGCCTGAGAGGGCGAGTACTTCCAGAGAAAACGTCCAGATGGACTCCAAGGGCGCCACCTCCCCACGCGCCAGCCTGCGTCACACGCACATGCCCCCACGTCTACTCCGGCACCGGCTCTCAGATCTCAGCCCCCTCCCGACTCCAGTGGGACTGCTAGGGACACAGACTCACACACGGGGCAGACGGGGCCTGACGTCATTTGGGGCGAGGACTGAACCCCCAGACAGAGGCCACGGCAGCAGCTGGAAGGTGTCTGCACTGGGACACGGATGGGACGCTCCAAACTCAATGCGATGGAGGCCCCATAGAACTCACGGCAGAAGCCAACGTTTTCTGCAGCTCAAATGAGATGGTCATTTCTTTACGAAGGGTCACTTGCCGGGAAAGAAATCGATGTGGAATGCTGGACCGCCTGCCATCTTGGGGCTCATGTATGTGTGCTCACACGGGTGCACACACACGGGCACACACACTTCCTGTGCAAGCATAGCGATCCTACCAAAAGTTCCTTTAAAGAAGCAAACATGCCACGCCAAATTAGAACTGGGGGGACATCAGGGTGGATTTTATGAGCCCAGAACCGGGTGAATCTGCACCCTCACATCCCCTCCCCTTGACATGGAGGAAGACGGGAGAGGAAGGAAAACGCTTGTTTGTTTCCATTGTGCCTGGAAAGGAGGGTGAATTCAGGATTCCAAATACCAGGGAAATGACTTCCTGAGAGGCATCACCGAAGAGAAGAAGAAACTGAAACAGCCCAAAAGAAAATGCCATCTTCGGGGCCTGGCAGCAAACAGTAGGAGGATGAAACGTGACCTTATTAGAAAAAAGAAATTCTGATGCCCTTCCAAGACAGCGGCTGCACGAGCCCCACTGATGAACCGTGGGAGTGGAAGGCGACGGAAGGGAAGGGACTGAGCTCGGTGCAGGAGAGCATGGGCATCCCTTTCAGCGGGAGCATCTGGCGGGCTCGATGGTGACCTGAGCTTCATTTCCAGGGCCTGAGGAGATCCTGCTTGCCTCACTCACGGGCTCCACCCTCCCACTTTGGGCAGCAGTACCTGGAGTTTCCATGAACTGGCGTGTTTCTCGTAGGGGCGGGAGGACGGAAGATGCCGACTCCAGCCCCATCGAACCCCCTCTTCTTCTCTCGCCACCCCAAACGGCTGGTACAAAGCTGTCCTTACCAGAAACAAGGTCCACTTAAAGAGGAATTTCAGTGACCCACCAGAAGACAACCTCTGAAGGTGGGCCTGAGGGAGGGAAGGATTTCACAGAGGAGGGGAAGGCCATGAACGCTGAATGAGAACTTGGCCAAGTGCCGGCCTTGTTGGCTTTCCCCCAGTGGGGATAAATGGAAATGGATCCTTGAGGGTTGGTTTTCTTTTCTTGTTAATGCAAGTACAAATAGGTGGTGTTGGGGTGGATGCCAGGGTGGCTTCTCCTACAGGGACTTCATTTCTGATTGGAATAGGTGATGTCCTCCTAATGGTCTACTTGGTACCCACCTCCCTCCACTGCAGTCCATAGCCTTGTTCTCCTCCCTCTCCCCCACCACCGGCTCGATTTTAATCAGTCTATCGCTAAGCGAGATCTGGAGATCATGCTAGGACCCGTGTCACGGGAAAACCAATCCGCGAGAGCATCATCGGCCTTGGACTGAGTTCTAGAGTTAACAGTGTACGTCTATAGGAGGGAGGGAGTCCCAGGCACACGTCTGCGTGTAGCTGGTGATACCTAGCTTAGAACTGGCAGGGTCTCCTTTGGTCCATGACTTCCAGTGTGTGTTACCTTATCCATCCCAGGCGAGTTTCTGTGTTAATCCGAGGCTTGTGAATCTGGTTTAGATAAGTCAACCCAGTCCATGTAAGAGGCTTCAGGGACCAGAAGACCCCCCAGGAGCCCTCAGGGGGCTGGAGCTGTGGGGCCAAGCGCCTTCGAGGGCTCTGGGGGTCCGCATGACCTGTACAGAAGCTCAGCTTGGAAGGATGCTGACCTGTCCGGGACATGCCAGGAGAGATCCTGCCATCTTCTCGCTCACTCTGGAAGTTCCTTTTTGCCTTTACAAACAGGTGACGGTCGATGGTCAGGGTCTCGGGTTTTGAAGTGGGAAGAAACCAGCAGACCTCAGCCCTGCGATTTCTCTGCCCAGAAGTCTCCCAGCATCTTTTTTTTTTTTTTTGGACAGCCAAAGCACCTAAATCAGCACAGAGTCCTGCTCTGAACGGGGCGATTGCCAGTCCAGCAGGGTTTGGTGCCCTATCCTTGAGCTCCAGGCGAGCGTGTCTGGGACCGGGATCTCGTGCATTCTTCTTCCAGAGCTGACTCCTGGCTTCTGTTTCACTGATTTCAAGGGTTTCACTTTCTGAGGATCACTATCTCCCTGACGGCAATCCCCCGCCTGTTTGGGGCTCCCTTCCGTCCCTGATGATTCTGTCATTCCTTTCTCTTTGTGGGGTGTGAGGAGCCACTGTATTGCTATCAGCAGGTATTCAGACCTCTGGCCAGAGCCCCCATCCAATAGAGACGGTTGTCAAACCAACCCATTAGATAAGCCACGTCATCGGTTTGGTTTTGTTGATGACAGAAGAGGAGTGACACGAGTCAGGGGACCTTCTGCTCCCATCTCCCCTGAGGCGCTCCCAGAACTCAGCTCCCCGTTAACTCCGAGCTACCTCCATGTCTCAGAGTCAGCACAGTAACCCAGAGCCCCAAAGGGAAGGCGATGGCCTCTCCTGGGCTCTGGAGATGGCTTTTGGAGAGGAGGCTGTGGCTGCTCTCAAGGACATACAAGGTGCTCCAGAGGGCTCAGACAGGAAGGTGAAAATGGAGCATGCTCTTCCCTTGAGCTGGCATCTGTTCTAACTAGCAAAGCCTGAGGAGGTCTGAAATCTGCTCTCTAAGAGACCTCCAGGTCCCCAGCTCAGGACAGTCTCCATCTGTCCTCGCTAACGCTGCATCGTCTTCTGAGATGCTACTCATTGCCGCCTAAAACACACAGTTGTCTGAAAGCTGGAATTCCCAACGAGAGCGTCAGATCTATTATGTGTGATCTACGATGCCACCCCAACCTGGACTGACCCTCTGAATCTCTGTCGGAGCTCTGCCCTCTCCCCACCCTTGAGTGCCCACAGCATTGGAATTCAGCTGGCCTCTCCCATCCGACCTATCTCCGGTCTATGATCCAGCCTCTGTGCCCACCTGCCCATCTCTGAAGGAATCTTTCCTGACCCTGCAGGTACCATTCGTTCTTCAGCCTGCAGTGACCTCTTGACTTCCTATTCCTGACCTTCCCCAGCCTAGATCTCTATCCGTCCATCAGCAGACATTTCTGGAACGCCTACGGCAGCGAGTGCCAAGCACTTGACTAGACATGTTCCAACACTTGCCTCTTTCTAGCCCCAACGCTGGTTCTAAGCCTCATCTTGTCCTTTCTTCTTTTCTTTTTCTTTTTTCTCCCCACAGTTTGGGGTCCCCAAATCGGACTCGTGTAGTAGAGATGAAGGAAACACGCAGGTGGTAGTGCCAATTGGCACTGTAGGCTGGCATCGACAGTGCACCCTTCCCTACCTTCTTTGTCCATGAGAATGTAAAGAGACTCGGTTTCTGCCATCGTTGGCCATGGTTTTCCAGAGGGAGAGTCCGAGCTTCTTCGTGAACCCAGCAGCTACTTTCGGATATTCAAACCGAAGCTGCCTGACCGGTCAGCGGCCAGTGGTCACATCCCAATGCCTTGTTGTGAAAACTGTCCACAGGGGAGAAGAGAGTAAACCCATGAAGCCCACCATGCTGGAGTATGTCAACAGTGGCCTCAATGAATGCCCAGCCCAGAGTCTTGGACAGGAAAAAACTATTTCACAAGAACAAGACTGATGAGGTGTGGCTAGACAGGAGTTTGTCAGTGAAAGATCTCGGCTTTGATTGGCCTCTGAGTTCAAGATGAGTGAATTGTGTGGCTTGGAAGCCAAGAAGGTGAACGCAGACTTAGACTGCCATAGGAAAGGTCTGGTATTCAGGAAGATGTTCATGATTGGCTGGTGATAATGTCCCTGATCGGATCGCAGAATAACAGCAACAAGAATAATAGCTCCCATTGACCTCACACTTATTATGTGGCACAGTTATTCTCATCTGATTCTCATGACCATTCTGGAAGGTAGGTGCCATTATAATTATTCCCATTGGACAGGTAAGGAAACTGAGGGAGGTAAGCATCTTGCTTAGGGTGACACAGCTAATAAGTGTCTGAGGACTGATTTGGACTCCAGTTTTCCTCCCTCCAGGCCCAGCAGCCTTTCTGCCATGCCACCTACCTACCTGCCCACATTTGGATTATTGTATTTCACTTGGACCACCCCAATTTAGGAAGAGAATTAATAAGCTAGAAAAGCTCAGAGGAGGGGAACCACGCTGGCAAAGGGTCTTGAGTTCATGCCATACAGAGATCGACTAAAGGAGCTGGGGATGGTCAGCCTGGAGAAGAGACATTTGCCCTAGTGGGGGAAGGAGGAGGGGAAAGAGGATCAGGTAAGCTGTTTTCAAATATTTGTGTAAAGGTTCACACACAGAAGATCAGCTAGACTTGTTTTGTTTGGCTTCAATGAGTCGAATGAGGACCAATGAATGGGGAGAAGCCAGAGCTCCAGTATAAGAGTATGTTCCCTACCAATGAGAGCTGTCTGAAAGTAAGATGGGCTGCCTGAGGGAGTCCTGGCATAGGCAGCTAGCTTTTGCAGTTTTAATCTAATAATTTAGAAGAGATTGTGCAAGAAAGTGAAATGCAAGGACTGTGTTTTCACTTTAACACCCATTTTCTTCTGGAGATGCTCTGTCCTGTGAGGCACAGAATGTTATAGCCCAGTGATGGGCAACCTTTGGAGCTTGGTGTGTCAAAATTCACCAAAAAACTGAGCATAACTTGGGTGGTGCGTCACTTTGAGAAAAAAAAAACATAATTTAATTATATTAATAGTTTAAATAACAAAAATGTATAATTGTAATACATAACTGCATTTAAAACTAATTATTTAACTTACCTGCTTAGTGACCTCTTTGTTCATCTGTCACTCGGTTTATTTTGTTGGTCTTTGTTTTATTGAACTCATGTGGGGAGCCGTGAATTAAGATAAGAGAGGGGGAGGGGGAATTCTTTAAGTAACCTTTTGTTGCTGAATTTCATTGGCTAAATCTTCAATTGAAGGTTGCTGTTTTGTATACTTTAAGCCCAAGCAATCACTACTAACTTCATCTGTCAATCTGTTTCTTTCCTTGGTTTTGATATTATTTAATGCTGAGAATAAGGTCTCACAAAAGTACAGAGGGAAAAATTATGAGTAAAGCCATTGCTATATTTTTCAAGGTGCTAAAAGTGTCTGGTAACCCATTCCAGGCACTCTGCCATTGCTTGTGGGTCAAAGCCCTGCCCAGTCTTCTATTGGCCAAGCCTGGCCTCACCCCGCCCCTCTCCAGTCTGGTGTGTGTGTGTGTTGGGGGGGGGGGTGCTGCAAGAGCAGCAGCTGCCTGCCTACCTGTCCACACCTCCTATGTCCATGTAGATCCTCCTCCCCACCTCCATGGGAGCCCCACATGCCCCAACTGCCCACTGCTTGCCCTCCCCACACCCCTGTGGACAGCCTGTGGAGCATCCCTCCCACCCAGGCTGGGCTGGGCCATGGCCATGACCACCACTGCGGGAGTGCAGCTTCCCAGGCATCTCCTGGGCCCTGAGGCACACTGAGCCTACATGCAGCCATGTGTCATCAAAAATGGCTAAGCATATGAGTGCTGACACATGTGTCATAGGTTAGCCATCATGGTTATAGTCTCTAAAGAAATGGCAGCCCATTCCAAGGATAATAGACAGGAACGAGCAGACTCCCACATATCACCAATGGAGAACTGGCCCCCCAAGGTAGGGGCAAAGAGTCTTATAGCAGTATTTGTTCAGGGAAGGAGAGAGATTAGCCATAGTGCTGATGCATGATCCTACATTTCATTGGTACCCATGTGTAAGACAACCCAGCAAAGTGGGTGAATCCTACATTCAGGATTTATGGGAGGGCACAGACAAAAGCATGCCCAACGTGAGAAGATTTCAATGACCTAAGAGTCTTGGAAATTTGTCAGAAACCCAAGATTGGGTTGGAATCAAAGTAATGGGAGGGTCATCCTCCCAAGGAGACAGGGAACCTCAGTCCAGTGAAGCTAGGGCAAACCCAGGTAAAGGACAGGGACTAACCAAGATTCACCAGTTCCATTGACCTCAAACTAGCAATGTCTGAAGATGGTAGACATTCTCATTCATCTGCTGGGGCATGAAGATGCTTTATTGTAGAAGACCTGCATGTCAATGGTGGTGGTGATTGTTCAGTCATATTCAGTCCTGTCTGATTCTTCCCAGCCCCAATGGCAGTTTTCTTGGCAAAGATACTGGAATGGATGCCATTTTCTTCTCCAGATCATTTTCCAGGTGAGGAAACTGAGGGATAAAGGATTAAGTGACTTACCTATGGTCACACAGCTAATAATTGGAAGCCAGATTTGAACTTAAGAAGATGAGTCTTCTTGACTATCCACCACAACATTTAGCTATTCAGTGAGTTCACAGATCTTTAAAAGTATTCATGTATGGGGACAGCTAAATGGTTCAGTGGATTGAGAGCCAGGCCTAGAAATGGGAGATCTTGGTTCAATTCTGACCTCAGACATTTCCTACCTGCGTGATCCTGAGCAAGTCATTCAATTCCCATTGCCTATCCCTTACTACTCTTCTGTCTTAGATCCAATACAGGGTATTGTTATTAAAGAGTTATTTTAAAAATCCAAATGTTTTTTCAGAAACACTGAAACAAATGATTATTCTTTTCCAAAATAGTAACAAAAATTCATATTTATTTATTGCCTTAAGATTTGAAGTTCCCTTTCCATATGTCATTGGGGTTTTGACACAGGGGTAGATCCTGTCGGTGTGCTTGACTGATACAACCTTCCCACACCAAGGAGCCTGCTTCTTTTTATTTATTTATTTATTTATTCATTCATTCATTCATTCATTCATTTATTTATTTATTTATTTATTCATTTATTTATTCATTCATCTATTTATTTGTTTGTTTATTTATTTATTTGTTTATTTATTCATTCATTCATTTATTTATTTACTTATCTATCTATCTATCTATCTATTTTATTTATTTATTTAACTTATTTATTTATTTATTTACTATGCAGACTTTTTCCCCCCATTTGAATAAGTTTATTTAGTCAATTTAGAACATTATTCCTTGGTTACAATAATCACATTATTTCTCTCCCTCCCCTCCACCCACTCTTCCCACAGCCAAAGTGCAATTTCATTGGGTATTACTTGTGTCCTTGATCAGAATCTATTTCCATGTTGTTGGTGTTTGCACTAGGATGTTCATTCAGAGTCTACATCCTCAATCATATCCCTTCGACCCATGTATTCAAGCAGTTGTTTTTCTTCTGTGTTTCTACTCCCACAGTTTTTCCTCTGAATGTGGATAGTGTTCTTTCTCGGAGGTTCCTCTGAGTTGTTCAGGATCACTGCCTTGCCACTAATGGAGAAGTCCATTATATTCCATTGTACCCCAGTGTATCAGTCTCTGTGTACAATGTTTTCCTGGGTCTGCTCCTCTTGTTGCATCAATTCCTGGAAGGATCCTGCTTCTTCATGATAATAGAAAGCAAATGCCTTGAAGAGACTTTGGAGCATGTGTACTGATTCTAGAACTGTTTCATGGTAGAAGGGTACCAATGAAAGACAGAGGTATTCAGAAGAATCTATGGACTTCACTGATGACCTCTGCCCTTCACAAGCATCTGGGAGAATTCGGTGACTTGCTGATACCATCTAGTACCAGTAAAGAGGAAGGCCTTTGGACACATTGCCCTCAGGAGTGGACCCTGGGGTTTGGGCTGCTCATTTGCCTTTCCCATTCTAGGTATTGGAAGTAGAGTCTCCAACTACAAGCTAGAGGAAGCCAGGAGTCAGAATCCAGATCAGGTTTGTAAGTAGGAAAGCATCAATGCTCCCGAGAACAAGGAGTGATCTTTGGGATCCCAGCCCAAAAGAAAGACTCACACAGTGGTTAATCTATATCTGAACATGAACTTGGTGAAACTTGGGGCTCTACAGGAAATGAGCTAAGTTTCAAGCCTACTCATGAAGTGACAGAGGAGAAATAGGGGAGTATACACCTTGGATTTGTTAGGGGAAATACTGGTACTTTGTTCTTGCTCTGTCTCTGAAGTAAACATGGCTTTGTAAAAGCTAATCAATGCTATGTGATTGCATGACCCTGGGGCACTACTTCTGGGGCACTACTTACTGGCCCCTAATAAAAGGGACAACACAGCGAATTGGACTCATATCGATGGCAATAGAGAAGTGACATCCTAATCTCGAAGGGAATCCTCTCTCCTGCTAAGGGGCAGATAGAGGGAACTAGCTCTGGGAGAGAGGGTCATACCTTTGTTACATATTACCTCATTTGAATCTCAGAACAGTCCTGGAAAATGATATAAATAATATTATGCCTTTTTATGGATGAGAAAACTGAGTCTTAGAGATTTTTAGTGACTTGTCCAAAGTCACAAAACTGGGTAAGATTCAAACCCATGTCTTCTGCAGTCCTGTTTTAGAACCTGCCCATGATGCCAATCTGCCTTTCTGTTATGGAAAATAGAATTCTTGGTGTTCCTCCTTTTTATCTCTTAGCTAGGCTTCTAACAATCACTCCTCCCTGCCCAGATCTTTATGGATTAATCCCAAAGAGTCAGTGTATTGATTAAAATGTCTCATTAGGTCTAAGGGTTCCATGTGTTCAGAGCCCAGCTGGTTTCAATCAGAGATTGTTGCAAAACTTGGCTATTAAGAGTCAAAGTGTCACCTCCCCCTTCCTTCAGAAGCCTTGGCTTTCAGAGAGTAACCAGAAAAAGAAAGGAAAAACAACCATGGAAGAAAAAGAATCTTTTGGATCCAACTTTCATTCTTTCATGGTATTTAATTTAGGGTAAATGTGTTTTGCTGGAGTTTTCCAGTAAGAATTACTTTGTCTGCAAAAATAGCAAATGTTGCCCATAATTAGGAAAAGAAACCATTCTTTAATGCAGAGTTGGCTCTGAAAGTCAACACATTTGAAATAATTATTAAGAAACGTATAGATTCTTTCCCATGAAAATATTAAGCATTTCTATTAAGAATACTGATGAGGGGCTATTTAAAAATGACATCATTGTTTCTCCCATTCTAATTAGCAAAGAGAGAAGGGAAATGTAGAGATGGAGGCAATGCCAGGGCTCAGGAAGGTGATACCATGAAGCAGTGGCAATGGTAATCAGAACAATTCAAGTGAGTCCTAGTCTCATAGGTACTCCTCATGAGTATTCTAAGTAATTCAGAGATCAGAGGCTTATTGGATATGAGGAACAAAAAAAAATCTGTTTCATTTCCCAGCAGGATGTTGATACTTAAGCCAACTTTCCAAAACCATCAGGAAATTGGCACATTTCAACAAACTGGTGGGATTGGTTTTATGTTAATTTATTTTAAAGCCCACAGTGTTGAGCAGATTCATTTTTTGGTGAAAGAATGAATGGGTGAGTGAATGAATGAATTAATATATAAAGGATGAATAAATAGCCTTGACTAAACTGTCTAATTTCCAAGCTTATGTCATTCTAATTACATCTTTATGCATATACAGTCAATCCTCAGCTTTTGCAGCTTTTGCATTCCTAAAAAATGGCCCAAAAGTAAAAAAATACTCATATTGATACAAAGAACCTACAGGCAATAAGTATTGGTTCCCATGACCCCCCAAACTATAACCTTTTTGTAGAAAGTGCTGAAATACACTTTCATACACATAATTCTTTATAATAAAACATTAATTATGATAATATGTTCTTTTCCTAACACAGTAATCATGAAATAGTGCTCCACAAAATGCAGTAAACAAAATAAAATTGTTAACATGTGAAACATTTTTTATTGTTAGTAATTCCCTAGAGTTCTGTGACCTTTTGTGCTAACACCTCAGGAACCGCCCCCCCCCCCAAAACCACTGATTTCAAACAATATTTATTTTTCATAATACATTAATCCTACAGTACCATCAAGGTCCATTCATTAACACCAAACTCAGAGACAACAGAGGTTGCAGAAATTCTGGCATGAAGTTTATCTAGCACCTTTATTTTCTCACTAAGCTCAATCACTGACTTTGCATGCTGGGGACTTAGAGCCCCAAAGACTTGCACTATGCTTTAGGGGCATACTTGCAAGCCAAAACTTGTTTTAAAGTCTAAAAATGAAAACATGCAACGAATGCACAGGGAGCCCCTTACTCAACAGCCGTAGATTGAACAAGACCAATGAAATGCCTGGTGGGATTCCAGCTCTTCCACAAAGTTGTGCACACAGAGCCTCTCATTTTTTTCTCCGCTACGCATAGTCACACATGTGCATGGTTGACAACATAAGAGTGAAGGTGAAGTGATGATAGAAGTCACTCAAATATTTGAAACTGAGAAAGCTCAATGTGTGAATTGAGGATTAACTGTATGTGCATACATGTGTGTGTACAGATAAGAGATATATTATCCATACATTCCTATATATAGGGTTTTCCCAAAATTCTTAGTGAAATTTGAAGCTATATTTTTTTTAAATTTTACTAAGGCTTTTAGGATGCCTTATAGTGTATGTACATGTATGCATGTGTGTGTAAGATTGTGTACATGTATGTGCACCGCCCATGACTACCTTGTGCCTATTGTCAATGTACTTAGGATTTATAAGCACCTTTACCAAGGTGACAGAGAAAAAGATTTCCACTGGCACAGTTGAGGTGGCCATCACTGGAGCTCTCAGAAACATACAAAGGAGGTAGAATTTCTCTTCCTTATTTTCCCTCTTCCCTTCTCTGATGCCAGTGAATGATCTCTCCATTGTCCTCTCTCCTCTGTCTACATTCTCTGTCCCAGTGTTTTAGCCTTTGTGAGCCAAATCCTCTTTAGACATAAAAGAAAGCATCTTGTGGTGATTACAGTTTGGGCTTTTTTTTTGAGGGGGGGGGGGTAAGACATAGAGGGCATCAAATGCCTCTGAAAGTTTGGGGATCTGACTTTTAGCGATGCATGGGAAGAGGTCAGTAAGTTAAGAGCCTTCTTTCAGTCTCGTAGAAGCCATGGATTCTCAGTGAATACTTCAGAGGGAAAGTTAGAATGAAAACTTACTCTTTTGCTCAACCTTTTCTTACTGCTTCCTGTAGTAGAAAAATAGCTTTAATAAAGAACTAGATGATCAGGCATGACACAAATATGTTACTGAGGTGAGGCATATGTGAAATCTATTCAAACAACTTTTAACCTGGGCACAGATGCAAAGGATGACACATCTCTTTGCATGGGGAGAGGAAGGTGCCATTTGGAACCTGTGGTCAGAGACAGACAGAAAAACAAATGGCAAGGGGTTGATTAGACCAGGGCAACCTATCCTGCCTGCTTCTCAGAGGTGATTTATTGGGTAAAGTAGAGGAGACTAATGAAGTCATTAACAAACGTTGTGACTGTGACAAACTCAGCCCTGTAGGGAGGGCACGTCTCCTTGAGGGTTGGCCCAATCTATTTGTAAATCACAGGTTAGTGGAAAGTCGAGTCTGATGATGAAGCTTCTCAAGTTGATCAAATGTTAACCAAACACCTCCAAAGAATCCCATCGGGCACCCTCCCATTATTTCCAAACTTGAAGAACTGATAAGAGACATGAACTGTGGGGTTTGTTATAGAACAGAAGCCTAGTACATATGTCTAGCCTATCCCCTAATGTTCATTTCTTTTTGAACAACTGTCCTGTGTGGTTACTCAAGGTCCTTTTTGGTCAAAGATTCGGGATAGCAACAAAAAAAAGACTCTCAGATGTGGAGATACCTTCCCTTTGAACACAAACTTTTACTTGGATTATATTTAATTTTTCTTAATCATGACAATAAAAGAATATTTTTTATAAGATGAAGTGTGGCATAGGAGATAGGGTTCTAACCCTGAAGCCAGACAAAATCAGGGTTCAGACCTAAATCTAGGCTTATTTATCTATAAGGTCATAGGAAGAGCATTCAGCTTTTCAATTAATATATTGACTCACCAATTGGTGGGCTGCCAATCTCAATTAGAGAATGGAGTTACCTCCACTGTTATGATGCGAGTCCCGAAAAGTAAGTACTTAATCCAATAATTAAACAAGTAAGCAAACAAATCAGTACCTAAGTGAATGAAAGAGAAACACATATATATGAAAAGCAATGTTCTGAAAGTATGTTACTTCTCAAAAGTAGGATGCTCACACATATTAGTGACAGAATTTTAACAAAAATTTCTCTATTGCTCCCTTACTATGATACTACCATCAAACACTTTCACCATTCAATATTCATTGACTGATTGCTTTTGTCATCTGTTAAAGAAAGCTGTCCTACACCATTTTTGAGTGTAATCACCAGAACATAATTAGTTCCCTAGAGATACTGTATACTTGTCATATACTTGATCCATATAATAAAATATTTTAAGGATGTTATTAGTAAACATGTTGTTGGTTTCTTTCTATTCAATTCATCCCATGATTTTTTTTTCATTTTGTGGGTGAGTTTATTCCATTCACATTCACAATTATGATCATTAATTGTGTCTATATCTTCATTCTTTTCTCATACTTTTACTTCTATTTGTTTCTTTTCCCTTCTTTATATAGAAGAGAATGATAAGTGGGAAGGAGTTTGCTCAGCACCAATGCTCTTTATCTGGTGAATCTATTTTAATTCCCCAGTCACTAGGACAAAAGATATAGTTAAAAGCCATCTTTTGCTTATCATCATTATGAGTATAATCATCTTAATGACCCATGCCTGTAAATGTTGATAAGCCAGGACCATAAAGATCTGATCAGCTAGAAAGTCAGTTAGATGATCTCTCTTCCCAAATTTTCTATACCTGTCATGATCACAACACCAGCTTTTAAAGGTTCCCCTTCATAGATTGACTAGTGTTTTCCAAATAAACAAACAGGCATGTTTATGAGGAGGATTGACGATAATTTGGTTTATCTGTCGAGTTTTGGAAAATTGTTTATTTTGTAAATCTTTGATTACTTTTTTGCCTCCATCTGTTTCATGAACTTCGACATAGCAGCTATGCTGAGCCAATGAGATGCATTGTTTCTGGCACGATGAAGCCAAAACAAACAGAGTGTCAGATTAAGGGGTCATGGGAAGTGTGGTGGGTAAATGAAGTTGGGTTAGACCAAAGGCTTGGCATGGCCTTTTCTGGTGTGTCATTATTTCCATAGTGAAAAATGAAGATCTTAACTGTACAGAGCATGTGCCTGAATGTTCAGGGGAGATTTCCCTGGAACCCAGTTGGTGTGCTTAAAAATGATGAGTACACATGTACCCAGAATCAAGGAAAATGTTGTTTGTTTCCAGTATGGACTCTTTGAAGGGGAAACAAGCTTATTCATTTGCACTTCTGAAAACTTAGCAGATTCAAGATCCTAAATCATGGCACACACCCATCATAACCCAATGGCAATGTGGGATAGGGGAGAGAGGGTTTGGAGTCAAGAAGACCTGAGTTCTAGTCTACTTCTGACACATACTAATTGGTTCATTAGTCCAGTCAGCTAACTTCCCATAACCTCTGACTCTCTATAACCATAAGCAATTGGTCTACATCCATACAAAGGGTTTCCAGAGCAGTATTTCTCTTCACAATGAAAGAGTTCCTTTACTGTGTCTATTTCCCCATCAAAAATCATACACAAGCACACACATATGTACACTCAGTCACATATATATACACATACACACAGACTTATGCACAATCACCCCTTCACATACACACACACACACACAATGAACACTCTAAAAATAATCACTTTGGGGGAAGATGCTAAATAATTTTCCTTTTCAATGGATTTGTGTATTACCTTTTTTTTTAAAGAATTAATTTAATTTTAATTTCATCCAATAATGGATTCCTGAGCTGTCCAATTGAAGCTGCCCTCACACTTGAAGATCAAGTTTTAAACAGTGTCACTTTTTCTAAATTGAGGTGATGAATAGGAATGTCCAAGTGGATGTGCAATCAGATCTTCTAGAGACCCTTGAAGTACGAAGTTTATTGGCTCAGGCATTAATTCATTTTACAGATCCCAACGGTTGGTCCCAAGGACTTTTCAGCCATGGCAAAGTCTGAGGGAGGTGACAGTCTTTCCCAGCCGAGTGTGATTTTATTGTCAAACCATATTAGACTCCACACATACCGAGACGCAGACTGAAGACGACATTAAGGTCTGCAAATCGGTGATTTGAAGTCATTCGATAGCCAGACCCTGGTGAAAGGAGAATTCAGGTCAGCTAAGGAGGAAATCGGGACAACAAAAATGTGAAAGTTCCCAGAGCTTAACAAAATCATTCAGAACCCAATCTTACTGTTTTCCATCACATTTTCAACCTAACTCTTTGGAGACACTTCCCAAAGGGAGCAGATCTCCAAATGAATCACGTCTAAGTCAGTGAGAAAATGAGATACAGTCAACTCCTATTTGTTTTCAAATGCAATTCTGTAGAGAACCACCCAAGCAATGGCAGAACTCTGCACTCTCAGGGTCAAAATGCACAGAACTATTGTTCTCTCCCTCACAGGGCTGTTTCTTGATTTATTTTGCGAGATGAAGCTTGGACCCAATATTTTGGCACAGGGTTAGGGACTTACTAACTTCACATTCTGAAGGATTATGTGGGATACAATGATGAGTGTAGGATGGAAATTTCTTGAGGGCAAGGCACTGCTTCATTATTTTCTTGGGCACTTGTTTACTGGTCAATGATGTGGCGTGAAACCAAATAGAATTAAGTCTTTAAAATCCAGCCCATTGACCAGAGCAGAACAGTTCCCTTTGGGGTCTTTGTCTAAGCTGAGGCCAAAGTCACAAAGCACCTGATGATGCTAAGGAACTCTAACTTGAAAAGAAATCCTGCCCGGGCCCTGCCTTTCAGTTGTGCCTCTGAGAAAACAAATTGAATTTCCTGACTCCAAATGGCAAACTGGGCTATTACATACTTTGTAATTTCAAAGAGCATCTGTCATCGCACAAAGACAAATATATTTCTCAAAGAAACATCTGGTGCTTTTTGAAACAAGCCTCAGGCCTCTGCGCAATGAATGAAAAATGTGCTATAGATAGAGTGTTATTTCATGTTGTCTTTCATTTAATCAACTGAGTGTGGAATGTTTGTATTGAATTAACCATCCCCAAAATACTGGCCCTCTCCAAGTGGTTGGAGAACCTTGGGTTTTCTTGAGGGATTGGAGCAGGGAGGGAGGAGTTGGAGACAGAAAAATATGCCACAGCATAATAATAAATAATGGCCAATGGAATGTGCTGGTTTTCAGTTCTCTGCTGAACTGCTCTTTATCTTGGTAATATTTTAGGGGGATTTCATATGTGTAATAATACTTCCACCATTGGCGGCAGCCAATTCTTTATCAAATGGAGACCAATCTTAATTCTGATTTCTACGGGGTTTTAAGGTTCAGATTACATTTCCCTCAACAGCACTCTTGTAAGGTGGAGAGCATCTGTCTTATCATCCCATTCTTCAAAGCACAAAGCTTTGAGGTGCAGGTGCAACACGTATGAGGGCTGTGCCTCTCATGTCCAGCATGGGTTCTCTCAAGGGAAAACCAATCAACCAGCCAAAAAATAATACAATAACCATTTATCTGGTCTTCTGAGACTCTTGTGAATTTAAGCCATTTTGGCAATGAGGAGAAACAGCAAGATGGCACAGATAGATTCATCTTCCTGAGTTCAAATTTACCCTCAGACACTTACTAACAGTGTTACCCTGAGCAAGGCACCTGACCCTGTTTGCCTCAGTTTCCTCACCTGCAAAATGAATTGGTGAAGGAAATGGCAAACCTCTCCAGTATCTCTGCCAGGAAGCATCAGGTTAGAAGATCATGGTTCCATCTAAGTACCAGGCCTATGGTCCTTCTGCACAGAGCTTCCAGGGACCCATACAATGGTCTTGTACTCCTTGTACAGAAAAAATGCCCATCCTTCAAAAATATGAAAGATGCTTTTGTCTAGACCTGCCCCTGTCCCAGAAAGAATGCCAAGTCCCTTCTAAATTGCTTTAAGAGGCCCTCAATGATGTCTTTCCTCTTCTAAAGTCTTCCAGCTCCAAACCTCATTTGCCCTGTTTGTCCAACCCGTTGCTTCTTTTGAACCCTTGGGTACTCCCTACGGGATTTTCACATCCTTAATTTTCTGCGCTTGATGGGTCTTCCTCAGTTTTATAGCCTTGTGTGCCTTTAGGAAACTTTAGAGAAGGTGCAGCACTGCCTGTGGCAATGGCAGATATCTGTGGGATACTCACTGTGTCTTGAGAGAATAGCTGATTCCCTTCGAGGGTCTCATACATGCTTTGCCCTTTAAAATGCTCCATGGCTACCTGGGAACGCCATTGCTAGAAGGTTATCCACCTCCAGCTACGCCTGAGTGAGTGAGCTTACCTGAGCATCCCAGAGCCCTCTGGCATTCCACTTGGGTCATTTGGAAGGGAATCAGCTCCACTCAACCTTCTCTCCACCCCCATCATCTTCTAACAGGTTCCTTCTATGGGGATCATGGAAAGCTGTGGGTGTAAACATAGTTGCTACAACAGCACTTTGCCCATGGCGAGAGCTAGTAAATATTTACTGACTTTGAAAGGTAGCTTCATTGTGTTAGCCAGGGTTGGACCCATACACAGGTGAAATAGATAGTTGCCTAATGAAGGGGCATGGAAAGTCCCACCTGGGCAACAATGATAAAAATCATAATAAACAATAACGGAGGGCTTGCTTCCCTGGCAGACAAAAAAGTTCTCAGGAACTCAGTAAGGTGCAATGCAGGGAAGGGTGGGTGCAGGAAAGCTTGAGTGTGAGCACATAGGAGGCAATATCAAGCAATGGGGATGAAGAGAGAATAAAACTAGAAAGTCCTCTAAAAGGGGAAGAGCTTAGAGGAAGCTTAGTTGCCCTCATGCCTTTGGATGACAGCATGTCCTAGAGAAGAGGGAAGGGAAGATTAGAACGTGAAGGATAGACATGAAGAAACTCCAAGGAGATGGACAAAGATTCCAGAGTTATTAATGATGTTTCTCTCTCATCAGATTGGGAGCTCCTTGAGATCAGGGAATGTCTTTTACTTTTTTTTTTATTTCTAGTACTTAGGACAATGTCTGGCACAAAGTAGGTACTGAATAAGCATTTATTGATTGATGTTGACTGATTAACATTTAATTGCCATCTTTTGCCACAAAGCTGTTCCATCTGGGGTAAACAAAGGCTTGGAGATCATCTATTTCTATGGGCAGCAAAATGGCACAGGGGTGCAGGATCTAAACCACAGCTAACCCAAGATTCCATCAATAGTCTGACTTAAAGATGGCTGAGGATCAGAATGAAAGATAGCAGAGGTCCCACATTCCTTCAAAGAGATCTACAAAATGTATTAAGTGGAATTGTGATGGAGAAATTAAAAAAAAAAAAGTAGGAGTCCTTTTTCTAGCCCTTGTCAGCTAATAGGAAAAGACAGAGAAGTCTGTGGACACTAAGGCTGGGATCTGGGCATGTGCCAGTCATGTAGAACACTCCAACACAAGGGAGAGGAGGTCACAGATCCTGCTGAGACATTGTGATCTTGAATGAAAAATGGGGAAAAGCCAATTGTGAGTCACAGATCCAGGACAGACTAGGAGAGGACCTGTACTCAGATATGGCTTGCTGTAAGGAGAAGTCAAGGGTCTTATCCTGTGCTTTGAACAAGAAGTAAATTCTGCTGCAAGTAGCAACAGTGTGGCTTGAACCATAAGGAGAATAGTAGCATCTCAGTTCTTGGTCTGGAACTTGACGAGCTCAGATCTAGGGTAAGCAATCAGACTTTTCTCTGATTAGGGAACACTGAAAGTTTGCAGGTCCTTAATCTGAGTTGTACTTCAGAGTCTAAAATACCATTGTTTTCAATATTCAAAGTCAGCAGGAACATGGCTAACCCAGACTTTCACTCTAGCAGTACTAAAAAGAGCCTAGCCCTCACATCAAGTCCTAAGTCATGACTGAATGATCAAACAAAAACAAACAAGAATCCCACCCCCCCCAAAAAAAGCTAGTGTGTTGACAAAGGCTTTCAAGACACAAACCCAGAAGAAACAAATGATTCCAAGAAATCTTCCAGTAAAAATGTAATATAGTCACAAATTCAGCTAGAATTCTTAGGAATATGAGCAAGAATTTGAAAGAATGAACTTAATTTTTTTTTAACAAATGAAATGAGAATGCTAGAGGGAAAAAATGGAAAAGAAATGAGATCCTGAAAAGAAAATGGGAAAGAGAATGAATGGTTCAGATCAAGATGTAAACCTTGGTGAAGCAACAAATTCTCTAAAAACTAGAATGTACTGAAGCCACTAACTCCATAAGACAACAAGAAATTTGAAAACAATTAAAAGATTGAAAAAATAGAGATATAAATTATCTCATTGCAAAAATAATTAACCTGGAAAACAGGTCAAAGAGAAACAAGTTGAGAATCACTAGACTACTAGAACACTATAGAAACAAATAAAAAGAGCTGAGACATTCTATGTAAAAAAATCTCAAAAGGAAATCCTCCAAATACTGAAGCAAACTGTCCATCACAGCAGGAGCCACCTTTCTGCTAAAGGGACCTGTGTCTTGCTGCCTCCCCCTGCCCTCATGAAGCACTTCTCTAATGGGAGTTATGCCCTGTGGCAGTAGCGTATATGCCTAAGCTATATGTTGGGTACCTTTTCCCTCTTTCCTCTTTCTTGAAATAAACTTTGTATTGAATTGACTTTTACAGAGTTATAAATCATTCTCAGCAGCAGTCTTTAAGGGGTTGTTTCCCCTTCAACCCAGGAACCTTTCCTTCCACATAAATTGCATATTGGGACAAGGACATAACTTATTGATGGTTTTGACACCAGTAAACTCAGTTACAGAAAGCAAAGGTCAATAGGGATTCTTCGTGTGAAAGCATCATCTCCAAGTAGTATGGATGTACGTATATACATGTGCACATGTATGTGGTGCATCGATGAATATATATAATCATTTGGGTGTGGTCAATGCAGAATTTGTTTGCTTTCATGATACATGCTTATAAAAGGGGTCTTGTGTTACTTTCATCCTTAGTTGGTCTGGGTGGGGAGGAAAAGAAGATATATTTTTGTTGCTTGAAAGAAAATGAAAAAGAATGGATCTCCGGCATCAAGAGGGTTCAAAGATGTCCATGGCAGAAAGCTGTCTTCTTGGTTCAGTCCACAGAACTCCCTGGGAATGATCTGAACCAAGAATTCCTGACTTATTCAACAGAGGAAATTGCTTTCTCAGTCTTTGATCCCCTGCTAACCTTTTCTGCTTTAGATGTTAGAGAAGAGAGAAAAGAAGGGAGCCTCCCACATCCCCTCAGAGAAATGCTAAGCATGAGTTCCTCAAGGCTTGAGTTCTTGGGGAAGCCTCCTCCAGCTACCTTGTTCACACTCAGAGATTCTAGAAAGAGGAAATCTACTTCTCAGGTCAAAGGAGTTCATGTAGTTAGACCTAGCGTGTGTCCACATCAGAGATACTTTTTTCTTATGGCAAATCTGTAATCATTTATTCTTCTTCCTAAGTTTAGATTCAAGTTCAGATGTAGTTCAGAAAAATCAAATTATGTAAACAAGTTAACAAAATAACTCAATTTCCTTTGTATCATCTCCATGATGTAAACATATCAAAATGAGATGAGCCATAGGTGGAATAAGCCAAACTAATCAAATTGACTGTGGACCGTCTTCCTCAAACTGATCAAAACAAACTGTGGAAAAAGTGGGGATGGGGATCCTGTTTGGCTTTACACTTGACTCAGGTACTGGAAAGGCTTGGCTCAGGAGACATGCATTCTCCTACTGGGAGCAGAGGATGAAACAGGAAGTCAGCCACTTGGTTGCTTTGTCTACACAATGACAAGAAACCACAGTGACTTTTCTCTTTTAAACCAGTTGATTGCTTGCTTTGTCATTTGCTTGTACCACTCAGCAGAGAGGGGCTATGGGTTAGAAGATGGAGGTTCCACTGTGGCACATGGATCCTTTCTTCCTTCCTGGATCGAATCTCTTCATCTGCCATATGAGAGAGCTGGCCACTAGGTGCCCTTTGAGGTCCCTCCCCATGCTAACTTTTATTCTCCTATAATGAAAATAAGTATAGCAAAAAAAAAAACCAAACAAAAAACAGATTCTAAAACATGATTTAAGCTTCAGTTGTAGTTATGATATCTGCAGTTGTTTGGAAAAATAATTAAAAGGCAATAAAAAAGATCCATCATATTCCATATTCTTTAAACTTTGGTAGAACATTAACAAATATTGAATAATATAAACCATTTGCATAGATAATATTAGGTATTAATGTGGATATAAACAACTTAATAGTTTTATTCAACCCCTACTATGTACTAGGTACTACTAAGCACTACTACTAGCTAACTACTGGGGAAATGAAAACAGGCAGGACAGTCCCTGCCTTCAAGGAACTTATCATCTAATTTGAGTGACAACATACAAACAAATATAAACAAAGCAAGCTGTGTACAAGACATTTAGGAATTGTTAACAGAGCAAAGGCACTGGGATTAAGGGGGTTGGGAAGGGCTTCCTTGAAAAAATTAGATTGTAGTTGGGACTTAAAGGAAGTCAAGGAGGTCAACTATCAGATTGGCAAAGGGTGAGTGCACCAGGCAAAGAGGAAAGCCAGAAGACATGCCAGAACAGAGAGATGGAGTGTCTTGTTCATGGTACAACCAGGAAGCTGATATCTCTTGGTCAGAGAGTACATGACAAAGACCAGAAAGGTAGGAGAGGGCAGGTTATGAACATCTTTGAATGCTAAGCAGAGAATTTTGCATTTGAATCTAGAGGCAATAGAGAGCCACTGGAATTTATTGAATGGGGATTCCTATGGTGGTGTTGTGACATGATAGGATCTTCCAAAATAAGGATGGACTGGAGTGAAGAGAGACTTGGGGTAGGTAGACCCATCAATATCCATGACAAGAATCCAGGAGAGATAATGAGGGTCTGCACTAGGGTTGGGACAGTCAAAGGACAGAAGCGAGTGTATTCATGAAATACTGCAGAAGTAAAGTCAACAGCTTGGATAGGGGGGATGGAAAGGGAGAGGGAGTAAGAAGTCCTGGATGAATCCTAGGTTGTAACCCTGGGAGTCCAGAGGGTGGTGGTGCCCTCAAGAGTGAGAAGGAAGTCAGAAAGGAGAGAGGTTTGGAGACATTCTCCTCTGATGATTCCTAAAGAGATGGAAATAACCCTTCAAAGGTGACACAAGCCTTGGAAGCCCCTTCTAAGGTTAGGTGTGAGTAGCTGAGAGTTGTAGTCTCAGGGCTAGTCCAACTATGTTTGTAGAACCTCCTCACCAGACTGACCCAAGGAAGAGGAAGGTATATATCTCAGGTGCAACTATTCTTAAGTCATTGAGCATCTGCAATCTGGACTAGCAGAAGGAAATACTGCCACTGGAAAAATCATGAGTCCATAAGAAGAAAAGGACCCTGGCTTCCAGTGGGGAAGACTCAAATGTGTTACTTGGAATGACTTTCAAGAAAAATCTCTTGGACTTCCATATCTCTCACAGCACCAACTCAGCGCACATAGTCAATATTTAGCAAATAGCCATACACAGTTGGTTGAGTTAAACACTGTCAATGGAAAAAGCATTCCATCCATTTCTCCTCCAGGGACCCTCAGATCTCTGGGCTTTGCCTTGTCTTTATCTCCCCATGACTCACTGGCTAGTCTGCCAACAGCCCCCTCTAATACTCTCTCCACAGGGAGCAGTGGTTCAAAAGTCTGAGCCTCTGGAACCACAGCACTGCTGAATGTTCTCTCTTGTTGATATTCTGATTGGAGTGCATAATTGAACCTACTCTACCACTCCCTGGACATTTGGGGCTCTAGATTTCCTTGGCCATTTTTATAGCTATCATGGTTTATTCCATGTCATCAATGTCCTAAGCAATGATCTCATCTCTTCAACCCTAGCAGATTGGCCAGGCTCTCCTGGTCAACCCTTGATGCTTTTTTGTGGAATTGGGCACAGAAGACATAAGTACCTCCAAACACACAGAATTGGGCACAGAAGACTAGTGTACCTCCAAACTCTACCCTGGCCTTTAAAAATATATTGTAATAGAAGATGAAAACTGAGAGGAAACTATTACTTGTTGAGATAGAGAAGGTAAACTGAGGGGAAACTACTGTTCTCTGGCTTTTGACTAGAGAGGCTGCTATAGGAACCTGAACCTGCTTATTTGTAATGGATATAGAAATGAGAAATGCTGAGGGATGCTACACACAGGAATGCTGGTACATTGAGGACTGCTCTGGATAGATACTGGAGGATAATCTGAGGTTTACTCTGGGGTTTTACCTATTGATCCCTACTGATTGTTGATGGATCAATCTATTTCCTATCCCCCTTCCTCCCTCCCTCCCTCCTTAACCAACCTCTCCCTTTTTCCTCCCTCACCTTCCAAATCTTCTTGAAGGCTTTGCTTCTTCCCTCTCTCCTGAGTGACTATAAAGTTATTCCAGTTGTTTCCTCAGTCAGGGGGTTTATTGGGATAGCAGGATGGGAAACTGAGGTAAGAGGGATGAGGATTTCCCTAAAATACAGGGATAATTTTAGGAAGGTTTGAGGAAGTATTCCAGTCACAAGCTGTGACTCTGAGACAGGTAGGGAGATGGAGGACAACTATTTGAATCTTCTTTTTTCTTCACCAAGAAAATCTCTTCTTCAGTGTCAACTTCAACTGCTCAGAACCAGAGAAACTAAAAAAAAACCAAATCAGCTTCACAAAGGTCTTTTAGCCAGGTTCAAACCTCCAGGGAAAGAGAGTTTGACTTCCAGTCAGAGACAAAGTCCAAAAGCCCAGCTTCTCCTCACAGTGTGAACAGCAAAAGCCCCCAACTGCCCCTCCTGGGAACATTCCATTGGAATCTTCTCTTGATTGACAGCTGGGTCTTTAGCCTTGCATCTTGGTCCACAAGTCCTGCAAAACCTCTCTCATGTCTCTATCACAATCCCCCCCTTTTATTAGCCATAACATGCAACTTGCATTTTCTTTTCCATGATACTTACCTCATTAATAGCAATTCTATCTTAACTCTTTGCTATCTGAAATATACTCTTACCCCCTCCACCCCCCACCAATAACAAATCCTAAACTCATCTTAGCTGTTCTATCTATCTAATCTTAAGCTAAGAATGGGTTATAGGAAAATGGTTTAGGTAGGGGAATTACACGGACATAGTTTCCATAACAAAACAAGTGACATTTTCCAAATCATCTCAACAATGTCACTAACATATTGAACATGCAATTATTCTAATTCTTAATGTCTATAGAATCACTAAGAAAAAATTCCTAACAATAACAAATGCTAACCTACACTCATAATACAGTCCAATACTATACGTCAAAACTTCTGTGTCTACTTCCTAAGCCTTAAACCAATTCACTAGGCTATTACTGTCATTAGGAGTTAGACTATTAATGAACTTACTCTAAAAGTCAATTTAGTGATTACATGTGTACATACAAATTTACATATGTACATTCTTGTGGATTTCTGTGCAAACTCATGCAGAAAAGAAAACCTTTATCTGCTTGAATTTCCCACAGAAATTTTTGTCAGTGTGTTCATTTGTTGTTGTGCATGTTGTATACTTCCCCAATCCATGGATATCTATGTAGGATGTGCTTGCAAAAATCTATGATATTCACATGTACGATGCTTCCTTACTTAACCTCATGGCCAAAAGTTCAAAATTTCAAAGTTCCAAAGTCCTTCCATGTCCAGTCATGTTGCTTGTAGAAATTCTCTTCCTTTCCCCTCTGGTCCTTCGTCTGGTCTGCAAGCCCTTCGCCATCGTCCAGACTTGATTGAAGACTTGTGTTCTTCAAATCCATTGTGGGAACACATAAACAAACCATGAACAATGCATGTGTGTGGGATTTATACGTGTGTGTGCCAGTAAGAGTGAAAAGCTACTTTTGCATGGAAGTGAGTTGCAATCTTCGTGCATGTAGAATTTATCAGTCTTTCTTCATGCATGGGGGTTAGCTTTTTGTATTTGTGTCTCTTCGTGCTTGCAAGTTAGGTCAACTTGTGTTTTTCTTCTTGCATGGGTGTATGCGTTATACCTAAGAGTATAGTTTTCAATTTTTCTTTTTTTTTCATCAAGGAGGTCTATCATGTGTGTAGTTTTGAATGGTTATTGTATGTATTACTTGGAGTTAGTTCTTTTTGTTTTGTTACTATTTCAGGCAATGACTATTTTACATTTACATTGAGGCTCTGTTTCTTTGTGGCTGCTACCCTTTCAAATGCAAGGTTTTCCTTTTGTATTCTGTGTTTACTGGTTGTATATCTTCATAGATTGTGACATGTACTTCAGCTTTAAAGGTGCTTTGTTATACTTTAATCAATTCAATTTGTGCAGGGCTCTCTGTCCTGAATTCTAGTGGCAGTATTCTCCAGTGCTTTCCTTTGTTCTCAGTAGGCTTACATTCACCAGGCTTCTTATTGCTTTCTTCTTGGGCTATTTGTTGCTGTTCATGATGTCAACTTGGAAATCTAGAGGTCCCCAGTTTACTTAGTTTGAGGGTAGAAACCCCAGGTTTTGACCTTGTCACAGGAGAGGTTTCCCTAGAGGGAAGGTCCCACTTCACCAGACAAGGGACATCCTAGTAGTTTAGTCGGGAGCAGCTAATCCCTTTTATCCCAGTGGTTTCTCCCCCTAGGCTAAGGTCCATTACTAAGGCAACCCAGCCCTGGGCTGAGTCTTTCCCTTTTGTGTCCATTGTAGGGCATCAGCTCCTTACTGTTATTCCTGTCTGGAACTCCTCATTTTCCTTTCTTACCATTGTAAAGTCAATCAACTGTCCCTCTCACTCTAAGCCTCCAGGTCATCTAGAGTGGTATATAGGTTCCCCAAATTCTTTTGATACTCTGAGTTGTCATCTATTGTTGTGGCACTCCCTAGGGATAACATCCCCAGAATCCAGGATTTATACCCTGAAAAAGGTGTGGCACTGAACTCTGAGTAAAGGGCCAAATTGGACTTATCCCTATCCTGATTAAAGACTTGGTTTTTCTGACTATTTAATAGTTCTGTGCTACTTCCAAGTTAACAATGACTAGGACTGTTTTCTCAGATGTCATCAGTATATGTATCATCACTGATGACACGATCACTTTGTTTTGTCTAGTGAGATATCTGAAACTATGAAATAATATCTTCCTGGTATACCCTCTCTCCCTTCCTTCCCCTGGTATTGACTGTTTTAGGATGAAGGTTGAGAGATATGGATAACCCTTTCCAGTTCTCATCTACAACTTGCTGTTAAAGTCTTGTTACAATAGAATCAACCAATGTGAATCCATGCTTCACCAGCATTCTAGATGTTTGTGTCTGTCCTAGTTATGAAGTTGGAATATGGCTACAAGTTTAGGAGTTCCAGATGTTGAATTACTTGTTCTTCTTTTGCTGTAATAACTTATTTCCTCTGCTATCCCAAGACTAGTCTTCATTCACATAAGGTTTAGTGTAAAATGTTACCCTATGGAACTCCAACTAATCTTGGTTTCGCAGTTACAGCTTGAATGGTACTTGTTATGTGTTTGCAGTTAGAGAATAGAAATGAAATTTTGTATCTATATCTCCTTCTCCAGTTCACAAAATGTTTCTTAATATTCACTTTCCCATTCAGAATCTGTATCAATATAAGCCATGTAATTCAACTTCTCTATAAAGTCTTCTTCATTATGGACCCCTAAGCTTGCATAATTTTTTTACAATGGTATACAGCTTGTTCTGTGCATAAAGAATAACTCTTCATCATTGTATTGGTATGAGTTTGTTTGCACTGTTTCTAGGTATTCTATCTTTTCATTTGCATCCCACATATCCCCCTTTTCGTCTACCTCTTCCTAAAGCTTATAAAACTGATATGGCATTTGTTCTACATCATCTTCATTTATTAAAATTACACCTTCTGGTATCCCTTCAGATTCAGTGTCTAAATCTGAGTCACTAAATCCAATCGCTATGGTATCTGGATCTTGCTCAATGCCATGTGAACTCTTGTCAAATGTTGGCAACTCTGGCTTTGCATTGTGATCTAAGCCTTTGTCACCAGCTTCTGTGTTACTCAAGTCAGTTTCTTTTTGTTTCTCACTACTAAGCTTTTGATTTACATTTTGAATTGGTAAACTTGATGGTATGAGGTTATGCAGATCTTCTTCACTGTTAATAATCACAGATCCTACTCTAACACTAGTGTGGGGTTTATGTTTATCTTCTTTCCCACTCTGTGTAGAGATAGGAATCTTTCCCTCTAAGTTATTATTGTCTTCTGGGAACAAGGTGTGTACTTCTGCATGTCCCCCTGCACCATCAGTAATAGGATGTGTGTTTCCATATTGCCCCCCACAACAACATGTATCTGTCTCTGGTTTAGTAGCCAAGGTGTTCATAACTACCGACTCATCGTCCATGACCTTGCTACCCTCTGCCAGGTGCTTATTTAACTCAGTTAATTCTTCTTGATTTAATTCATTCCCAATGAAATCTTCAATGGAACATGAAACTAAACCATGGCAGTTGCTCTGGCTAGATACCCCGGTGCCCCATAGAATGTTGGCACTAACTGAATCCTTGGTTGTTACTAAGCCTGCCATTCATCCCCTGGCTCAAATTTAACTGATATGTCACCTCCAATACTTTGAATATGATAATCTTTGTTTTCAAAAGTAATGTCAGCTTCATTATCAGTTAGTTTTTCCTTATCTAATTTTTCCTTATCACTGCTGGATGGAAGGTACTAGCTCCTGGATTCAAACTAGATGCATTTACAAAGGGTACCTCTACCCTAAAGCTCTTGGGAGAATTAACTGCATTAGATGGGACTTCTGTGAATGTTTCTAGAGCCTTGTTATCTTTATCAAGAGTAACCTGTAGGGAATTGAAATTATGTGTTTCTGAATCTGTCACTAACTTTTTCTTGAGTTCTTGTGATTCTTTCTTTCTTTCCCTTTTGCATAATTCAATCCCATTATCCACTCTACACTGGAAAAAAGTTTTCAAGGAATGATTTGATTTCCTTTACAGACTTTTCCTGTGTGGTTACTATATAAGTCTTATCAAATTCTCTCATCTCATTTGCAATTTGAGATGTTATTTCACTAATTTCCATCTCATTTTCTGTAATCTGGCTCTGCCTTTCTCTTGCCTTATTGCAATGGCTATCATTCACAGAATTACTTCATATACAAAATTACCAATTTTGCACTATTTCCCAACTTTTTTGTATCATTTACATCTATAGCCTCTTTGTTACTATTTCTTCTGTCTCCAAGTGCCTGGCTTCATAATTCCCTTCTAACAATCTCTGAATACTTTGGCTTAGCTCCAGTTTCTATTGCCTTTAGCATTTCCCTCAAATCAGGAGTTTGCTGTGAGGACTTCAATTTGCAGTATGAGCAGCAAATGTATTTCTTGTACCTAGTTCCTGCACTATGTTTTCCTCTGTTAGTACTCTCCTGTTTCTTCTTTAAGAAACAGTCTCTAATCAAGTGCCCTTTCTGGTGACAAAAGAAACACTCCCTAGTTGCTTTTTGTACTGATATTGCCTGGTAATTAGGTTTCTTTTGAGTACTAGGTTCTGTGTATGTTCTAACTGTGTTCAAATTTTTGATTTCCTCAATTTCCTTCTGCTTCAAATCCTTTTCAGTCCTCTCTAACTTTTCCTTAAGATCTTGAAATTCCTTGCTCTGATCTGAACTATTTTCAAATAGGTAACCTGCAGCCTCTCTCAATTCTACTAAGGAAACTGAGTCATATTTTGGGAAAGAGTTCTTGAAAAATGTCCTCAAATTTGGTGTGCATCCCCTCAGAAATTGTCTATGTACATGGCCAGCTGTCTCATCATTATCTGTTTCTAAACCTAATATTGTCTCTGCCATTTCTGACAGACGGTCTATTATTGTGGCAGGATGTTCTTCTTTTTCCTGCCTGATCTTATCAAATTTGGACCATGCACCAGGTTTGGAATAACATTGCTTAATTTCTTGAAGCAAATCCTCCTTGCACTGCTTAAGGTAAGACATCCAGGTCGGATTGGCAAAATCAAAATCCTCTCTTTGATCTGGAGTGGGCCAGCTGGTCAAAGTGCTTTCATATCTAGTTGTCTCCATGAATTTCCTTTTTTCATGGGAACTGAATAATTCTGTTAAAAGAGATTCAATATCTTCAAAATCTGGATCAAAGATTCTAAATGCCTGTTTAAGCTCCTTATGGGTTTAAAAGGATTGTCCACAAATTTTGGGAAATGATGCTTAATGGACTCAAGTTCCTGAGGAGTGAACTATCTATGGGCCTTTGAGTGAATAACACCAGCATTAGTTGTTATTTGTTGACTTCTTTCAATGGACATATTTTCTCAGGGGCACTAGCAGCCTGGTTCTCATTTCCACTTTCCTGAGGTGCATTCTCTGATTGCCCATTGTCCTTGCCCACAACTAGATCTAAACCTTTTTCCTTAATGAGTTGTTCAAATACTGCCTTAATCATTTTGTTTAAGTCATTGTCAATGGCCATAACCTTCTCTGCCTTAAGGGGAACCATGAATCTGAACACTTTCTTCACTTGGAATAGAATCTGTAACACAGCCATGAATAGTACATATACTTGTGCCAGGACTTGCCAGAGAACTAAATCATTTTGAAAAGGTATTTGTAACACAGTCATAGTCAGGTTTCCTACATAATGCACACTCTCCACTATCATTTGAGTCAATTTGCTGTACAGAATATGGTAAACCCAAAAGCAAGCGATGGCTGCCAAAACCGCCACACCAAAAACTATGTTTGAACATATTTACTATCTTTCCTGCCTGTGGGATTGTTGGCTACCATCAGACTAAGGTGCCAAATTGAAATAAAAGAGTAAACTGACTGAAAACTGTTACTTGTTGAAATGGAGAATGGTAGACTGAGGGGAACCTGTTTCTTCAGCAATGACTGTTGTTCTCTGTCTGGCTGTGACTCGAGAGAGCTGCTAATAGGAACCTGAACCTGCTTATTTGTAAGTCCTGCAAAACCTCTCTCTGTCATGTCTCTATCACAATTCACAGCCATGATTTCCCAGAATGAACACACCTTTCACTGATACATGGCAATGTGTTGAGAGGTGGCCTGAGAGGGAGAAAGATCAAATTTCAGTTTCTGCATCTCGAATAGCTGCTCCTCTACTGCCTACAAACATGTCCACCTTTCTCCCTTCCTCCCTTGCCACCTTCTCCTATCTCTCCTCCCTTTTGTGGGTAAACTCCCAGAGAAGCCCATTTACAACAGATACTTCTACTTCCTTTTCTCTCCTTCCTTTAACTCTCTAAACTTTGGCTTCTGACCTCATCGTTTCACCGTACCCTCCAAAATTCCTAATGATCTCCTTCCTGACTGCCAAATCTAATGACCTTTCCTCAGGCTTTATCCATCTTTGTTAGACTTGGTCTTTCTGCTATAAATCACTCCGTCCTCCCTGATTCTCTCTTCTCCCTATGATTTCTGCTCACTGATCACTTCTGGGTCTCCTACTCATCAGACCACTCCTTCTATGTCTCTTTTGCTGGATCCTCAGCCAGACAATACTCCCTAATTACGGTGTCCCCCAGGGCTCTCTCCTGGACCCTCTTCTCTTCTCCCTATAGCCTACTTCACTTATCAATATCATCAGCTCCTATGGATCCAGTTTTCATCTATGCTGATGATTCTCAGGTCTCCTCATCTAACTTCCTTAACCTCTCTGCTAACCTCCATCTTCTTGTCTCCAAATATCTATTAGACATCTAAAACTGTATGTCCTGTCGACATTTTAAACTAAACAGATCCAAAATTTAACTGCTTTTCTTTTTCTAACTTCCTGATTAACTTCAACATGAAGGTACCTCTATCCTCTCAGTTACCCAGGCTCGAAATCTAGGTGTCCCTATAGCTCCTGGCTCTCTGTCATCCTCTATATCCAATCTACTGCTAGAGTCTTCTGATTTTACCTTTGCAACATCTCTCCCATAAGCCCTCATTCTTCTCTGACACTGCTCCTGCTCTGGTCCAGGCTCTTATCACCTGACACCTGTCTATTGCAATAGCTTGACAGTGATGATGGGGAGGGGGCACGTGGTTCTGTCTGCCACAGTAGAATCCAGTGGCTCCCTATCACCGCTAGGATTGAATACAAAATCCTCTGATGGGGACTCAGAGTCCTCCATCATCCAGTCCTTCCTCCCCCAACTTTCTAGACTTCTTAGAACTTCCACTCTGATGTCTTCTATCCAGTGATATGACCTCCGTGCTATTCTTCTCACAAGACACTCCATCTCCCAACTTCTCCATTTTCTCTGGCTATTGTCTACTCCTGCAATGCTCTCCCTCTTCATCTGAACTTCCTGGTTCATCTGGTTTCTCAACTGAAACCTCAACTTCTCCAAGAAGTCTTTCCATAGCCGGTAATCCCAGTACTTTCCCTTTGTTGGTCATTTCCAGTAAATCTTAGATGTATCCTGTTTATATGGAGTTGTTTGTACATCATGTCTATTAGAATGTAAGAGTCTGGAAAGTGGGTCTCTCTTTTATCTCTCTCTGTATCCCCTGCACTTAGCACAGTGCCTGGCACATAGTAGACACTTACCAAGCATTTAATGACTATCAGTGCTTTAGAGAGCTATCTTAGACTCTAGGTTCTAACTTGTATTGGTATGAGGAATTTTATCATCTGGGAGTTCCCTAGAACACTCACAGGTGCAGGCTCCAATCTTTTCCCTAACAATGTGTTAACTTTAGTAACATAATTTATTGAGCCAAGGGAGTTTAAAAATGAAAAAAAAAAGCAACAACAATCAGATGCCAAGAGTAAAGAATCTTGAAACAATCCAGACATTTAGCGCTTAAGACAACAAATACCCTTTGGTGAGATCATCCATTCTGGTCTGGAAGGATGCTACAGCCCATCTGAATTACAGCTAGACTGATTGACTCCTGAGAACAATGAAGATGCATCCAAATTGAATCAGATCCCAATCTAGCCCACTCAGATCCTTCTTCACTGGACAACTGGAAAGGCCAGGTCCACCCAAAGGCGACTTTTGTACCCATCTGTTTAGCATGTTAGAAAACAGAAGAACAATGGCTCATGGAAAACCCTCCCTGACCCCAGTGGCTGACAAGAGTTGAAAAAGTAGAAATCCATGAGCCCGAAACATGGGAAACCAGCAAATCAGGCAACCGCTTTTTGCTTCCACATATCAGAAAGTTTGTGCCCCCCAGAAAGGGTTTATACTTTTGGAGATGAGGGAGGCTTCATTACTTAAGCTCCAGGTGAACTCAGCATTTGGCCTTGCCATCCTTTCCATGCCATTCATCCATACCCTCCCTATTTAACCAGGGGAGAATTCAATTTCCCAGTGCAAGCTTCTGTGAGCACAGGACTATAAACTCATGCCACTTACCTAGGCAAGCTTGGGGGAGAGCATGATCTCCCCCAAGAGAGCTCCTACTACTCTTCTGTCTGGGAACCAATACACAGGACTGATTCCAAAATGGAAGGTAAAGGGTTAATTTAAAAGAGAGCTTATGTTAATAGTTTAGATTAGAGTGATGAAAATCTGAATTAGAATGGTAGCTACATAAGTGAAAAGTGTGAAGGGGAGTACAAGAGATGAGACAGAGGTGAAAAAAGAAAACTTCAGGAATCCTGCAGTTGTGTGAGACCAAAGAATGAGGAGGCAAAGATAACAATAAGGCTGGAAGCCCAGGAGCCCAGGAGCCCAGAAGAATGCTGGTGCCTTTGACAGAATGAGAGAGAACGAGCTTGAGAGGTTTGTGTGACCTCCATCTTGAAGCATCCAAGAAGCAATTTCAGGAAAGATCCTGGTGCTGGATGAGTGGAGATGCCCACATTAAGGAGTTTGGCAGAGAAGGGGAGGAAAGATAAAGGACCTACAGAATAGTAGGCTTGAGTGAGGTTTTGTTTCTGTTTTTAAGGGTGAGGGCGATTTGACTTTAGAAACCAGAGTTCAAACTTATTTAAATACGAGAAAATTGAGGTGCAAAGGAGTTAAAAACTTGCCTATGTTGTGAAGCTAGAAAGGAGAAGAGCCAGTTTTTGAAACCAGATCCTCTGACTCTAAAGTTGGAATTCTGAAAAGAAAATTTTTACAGAGGGCCAGCCATCTTGCAATTGAACCCTGGTCTCCCATGCAACTATGGGAGGCAATAGGAGGTGGGCTTTCTTTAACTATACCCTATTGACTGGCCTGAAGAAGCTGGGTGGAACAATGGTCAGAACACTAGCGTATAGCCAGGAAGATCTGAGTTCAAATGTGACTTATATACTTGCTGGCTGTGTGACCCAAGCAAATCCCTTAACCCTTATTTGCTTCAGTTTTCATTTGTTAAGAGAAGAAAATAGCGAACCACTCCAAAATAATTGCCAAGAAAACCCTATGGACATTTGTCAGATAGAGTTGGTTGCAACTGAAACAACATTGACTCAGCCAATAAAAAGCCAGGTGTTGACCTTAGTCCCTAGGACGACTCCTCATTAAGCAGCACCTCTAGGCAAAAGGATCTCAAAGAGGAGTCAGGAATTAAAGAGAAAAAACCACTTCAGGTTTGTAAAAAATATGAGACCCACTTACAACCTGCCATTAAATCTGTTCTCCCTCCTGGGAGAAAAGTGTCATATACCGAGGTAATCCTGATAGAAAGGGGGTGGGCTAGTGGACAGTCCTGGGTGCTGAACTTGGAGTCTGGAAGACCTAGGTATAAAACCATGCTGCTTTCCCTCCCTGAGTCTTTGTTTCCTCATCTTTAAAACATAACTAATACAAATAGCTAGCATGTTATCTAATACTTTAAGGTATCATCTAATAGCTGTAATTTAAGTTTATCACATTATCTCATCATTCCTGTTGTTACTTTCAACTTTGAGTTTAACTACAGAAAAAGAATCATCAGGGGAAAATTGAATCTTGTGCTCTCTATATCTCTTTCTTAAAACCCTGACTGGGCTATTTATATTTATTGATCTCTAAAAACAAATGATGATACTAGAAATAGTAGTATAGTCTTTGCCACCTAATCAAACCAGCACTCATGAGATTGGATAGAGGTGAAATTGAAGAGTGACTAATCCCTTTGTTTCAATTCACCTCAAAAAGAAAAATCTCCTCCTGGAGAGGAGACACCATCCATCCATCCATGCACAGGATAAAACTCTGTGTCTAGGCATGAATGCTTGGTTCTCTCAGAGCTTATATAGACCTTCACATTCAAGGCTTGACTTCTGAAATAGTACTACTCACCCCTAACTTCATGCTTCCCAAAAGACACTTGATAGCAACATTATCTGAGGACATTTGAATAGATAATTTTAGCTTTCAAAGTGTTCTTTTAATAGGGTTTATTTGTTAAATAATGTTTCTTTTCTTTAAGATTAGGAATTAAGTTGTAGCCTTTGGTCTCTACAGATCAAATGCAAATTTCCCTAAATGTATATCAAATATTGTTACTAGCACTTCTTTTGAGGAGTTGCTCAGAACTGGAAACAAAGTAGATATCCTTGACCTGGGGAACGCCTTGACATATTGTGATATCAAAATGTACTGGACCATTTTTTTTTTTGGTTAAGAAAGATGAAGATGACATTCAGAAAAAGGCAGGAAGTCTTATCTGAACTTCTGCAGAATGAAATAAATCAAAGCAGAAAGACGACACAAACGCAGTTTCAACAGTCTAAAGAAACAGACAAATAAAAACCACTTCAAATAAATTGAACTTGGACTATTTTTTGGTACTTTCTTTTCTCTTCTTCTTCTTCTTCTTCTCTCTCTTCTCTCTCTCTCTCATTCTCTTCCTTCCTTCCTTCCTTCCTTCCTTCCTTCCTTCCTTCCTTCCTTCCTTCCTTCCTTCCTTCCTTCCTTCCTTCCTTCCTTCCTTCCTTCCTTCCTTCCTTCCTTCCTTCCTTCCTTCCTTCCTTCCTTCCTTCCTTTCTTCTCTTTCTTCTTTCTTCTTTCTTTCTTTCTTTCTTTCTTTCTCTTCTTTCTTTCTTTCTTTCTTTCTTTCTTTCTTTCTTTCTTTCTTTCTTTCTTTCTTTCTTTCTTTCTTTCTTTCTTTCTTTCTTTCTTTCTTTCTTTCTTTCTTTCTTTCTTTCTTTCTTTCTTTCTTTCTTTCTTTCTTTCCTATAGATCTGACAGGTATATTATTCTAGTTCACCTAATTTATTTATAATTTTACTTCTTTATATTTAAGTCATTTAACTATTTTGAGCATATCTTGATATAAGGTGTGAGACATTGATCTAAACCTAATTTTTCCCATACTGTTTCCCAATTTTCCCAGCAGTTTTTGTCAAATAGTGAATTCTTGTCCCCAAAGCTGGAATCTTCATGTTTATAGAACACTAGCTTGCTGAGGTCATTTACTCCTACTCTATTTTACTGATCTACCCTTCCATCTCTTAGTCAGTACTATATTGTTTTGATGATCATGGCTTTATAGTACTGTTTAAGATTTGATACTGCTAGACCATGGTCCACATTTTTTTTCTTTACTTCCCTTGATATTTTTTTATCTTTTGTTTTTCCAGAAGAACTGTGCCATAATTTTTTAATTCTATAAAATCAGTTTCTTGGTAGTTTGATAGGTATGGAACTGAAAAAGTAAATTAATCTTGTTAGGATTGTCATTTTTATTATATTAGCTTATCCTACCATGAGAAATTAATGTTTTTCCAATTATTTAGATCTAGTTTTAGTTGTATGAAAAGTGTTTTATAGTTGTGTTCATATAATTACTGTGTTGGTCTTCACAAATAGATTCCCAAATATTTTATGGCTAAAGTGATTTTAAATGGAGTTTCTATTTCTAACTCTTGCTTCTGGGTTTTGTTGGAAATATAGAGAAATGCTGATGTTTTGTGTGGGTTTATTTTGTGCCCTGCAACTATGCTAAAGTTGGTAATTATTTCCACTAGGTTTTTGGTAGATTTTTAAAGATTCTTAATACCATATCATCTGCAAAGAGTGATAGTTTAGTTTCCTCATTGCCTACTTTAATCCCTTCAATTTCTTTTCCTACTCTAATTGTGACCACTAGCTTTTCTAGTACAATATTAAATAATAGAGATGATAATGGGAATCCCTGTTTCACTCCTGATCTTACTGGGAAATCTTCTAACTCATCCCCATTGCAGATGATATTTATACCATATATTCATAGTGAATAATCCTTGGGATAACTTGCTGTAGTATCTTTGCTCGTATTTTATTTAAGATTTTTGTATCTATTTTCATTAGGGAGATTGGTCTATACTTTTCTTTCTCTGTTTTTGGTCTTGGGAATCAGCACTATATTTGAAATGTCATGAAAAGAATTTGGTAAGACTCCTTATTTGCTTATTTTGCCCAATAGTCCATATAGTGTTGAGATTAATTGTTCTTTAAATGTTTGATAGAATTTGCTTGTGAATCCATCTGGCCCTGGGGAATTTTTTCTTAGGGAGTTCCTTAATGCCTTTTAAAAATTCTTTTTCTGATGAGGATTATTTTAGTATCCTATTTCCTCTTTTGTTAATCTGGGAAATTTATATTTTTGTAAATATTTGTCCATTTCCCCTACATTGTCATATTTCTGTCACATAATTGGGCAAAATTGCTCTTAATAAGTGCCCTAATTTCCTCTTCCTTGGAGGTGATATCACCTTTTTCATTTTGGATATGGTTAATTTGATTCACTTCTTTCTTTTTTAAATTAGATTAACCAATACTTTATCTATTTTTGTTTATTTTTTTCAAAGAACCAGCTCCTACTCTTAATTGTTAGCTCAATAGTTCTTTTTGTAGTCCTTGGTCCTCCTCTATTCCATCTATTCTTTGTTCTTTATCTGAATAGAAACTTTCAATCATAATTTCCTTTTTTCTTCTGTTGTTTACTCATATTTTTCCCCCTCTTCTAGTTGGCTGCACACTTGCTCCTTTGTTTTTTTGCTGGATCTGTGAGTTTTAACTTTTCTGCCCTGAAGGGGCTTCTTCTCTTCTCTGCTGGTAAACTGAGTTAGTCTGGTTGAGCTAACCTGCTGAGCTAATCTATTCCAAGACCAAATCCTCTCCAGCTGCTAGCAGAGGTTGAAGGTGAAGGTGTGGGGACTGAAGGTAGTAACCATCTGCCTCTTCCCTCTGCTCTTCTTTACTTGCCACCTCCTTGCCAGCCATGGTCAGAGCACTGAGCTTTATGTGGTGGCACCGAGGGACTCTGTTTTAGTTGCAGCCCTTACCCTGAGATCCCATTGTCAGTTCAAGTCCTAAAGTGGGTCTCAGTGCAGTAGGTGGGGGAGGGGTATTGAGACTTTCCTTCTTTACTTTATATCCAGAATTCAACTTTATTTGTGTGCCTTTCAAATTGAATTGAGTAGGAGAGTCCTGTGGCTCCATCCTGTTGTCAGGTTTGAATTTCTATCTTTTTTGAATTGCTTTGTTTTGACTGGTATGGAATGGTAGTCACAAAGTATTTGGCTTCTACTACTTCTAAGCTGCCATCTTGACTTTGCCATACTTGGACTAATTGCAATGGCCACCCTTGACTTTAGAGATTAATTAAGGAGTTAAATGTCCCTCATCTTGGCACAGAGGGAGGAGGCTATGAGGCAGGAAGTTTCATACAATGTTACAAGCTGTATTTTCTGCTTAATATCTTTGTTCTCCACCCCCCCCCCCCTCTTGTAATAAGAGAGAGGCCAATAAATCAACAAGGAGAGGGAGAAGGACTAAATCCAGGAATTGCTGGTATGCAATAATGAAAGGCATCAATAAATCTTACTTTAAATGTACGAATAAATGAATCTATGTCCCATCCATGAACTGAATCATGCCTCCAGTAACCTAATTGGCGAATCCTTTTTTAAAATTTAATTAATTTTATTTTCATTTAAGTAGCACGATACATGCATAATCCAATTGAATCTCACAATACTGTGAGATAAGTACTTACAAATAATTAGTCCCATTTTACAACTTTGGAAACTCAGGTTTGTAGAGCTTAGTGACTTGTTCATTGTCAGGCAATTCATCAACATCCAAGGCAGGACTGGATGGAGGGTTCTCAGTATTAACTCCTTCTGTCATATTGCCATGCTACTGAGTTTCACACACACACACACACACACACACACACACACACACACACACACACACACGCTATCTGAGTGAACATTTTTGGGCATGGGCATTTGTAGTTTTCTAGAAACCTGCCTCAATTTCACTCCTGCTCATGTTAGGTGGGACCTGTGGTGGAGCACACCAGTAGAAGATTTCTCACTTCCAAGAGAGTACATCAGTAGCTTCTGTAATTCTAGCATTGCCTGGGGGCACTTTCCTAGGGTGATAACCAGCACTTTGTGCCCAAGGCAGGATGTTACCCCTCATCTTCCTACTCCCCTCCATTCTTCCATGCTGTCTTATATCCTTTTTAGTACCTTTGGGGCTTGGGGAGGAAGCATTGCTTTCATGAACAGAAGTCTTCCCCAAAATATTTGGATTTATGCTTTGGTTATTTGCCTCTCATTATTCCCCCCCCCCCCTTTCTTGCTTTAATGTAGTTAAGAGTGAGGACATACAGGTCTTTCAATCAATGCCCAAACAGAACATACTACAGAAACTCCAAGTAAAATAGTACAGTTCATCTAGGAGATGTTCATCTAGATGCATCTTCATCTGAAGAGCACTGGTGTGCGGAGAGGAAGCTGTGGAGAAGCCTAATCATTTGGAACTGTGTTTATGTGGGGACGGAGGTGTGTCTGGGATGCTGCACAAATTGCCTCCACATACATCTGGAATACCCTTCTTCCTTGTCTCCCTGCCTTAGAATCATTCACACACAATTCAGACACCATCTCCAAATGAGTGTTCCAGACTCTACCCCAGCAGCTTATGCCTCCCTTTAAATAATATTGTCTTTATTTTGCAAATATAGACATGTTCTCTCTCCCAATAGAATGTAAGTACCAGAAGGGGAAGGACTTGTCTTTTTGTCTTTGTACTTTTAGCTCTATCACTGTTCCTGGAACATCATAGCTGTCTGATTAATACTTGTTAAGTTGATGAATGGTGTAAATCTTGAAATTTCTCAGACTTGTAAATGTTAAAAATTTCCACATTGAGGAATCCTCCATTGGAACAAATTCCCTACTGGGAAACATTCCCCATTTTGATGTGAGAACTCGCCAGGATCAGAAATGGGAGGACCTCTACTCCACCCGTATTTAAGACTGCTTTAGGGGAGAAAACTCCTTGCTAAACAATGAAAGTACTTGGACCCATGCTTATAATAAGGCAAGGAGTTCTTTGAGCCATGCCTGTTTTTTAGAATTGATACAATGAGATGCTAGGTACCTAAAAGGGTCGGGCAAGTTTTCTCTTAATGAGATTAGTTGACTCAGCTGTGTTTTCACTGGTTCCGAAGTACTGAGGAGATTAGTCGACTTAGCAGGAATTCAGATGGGCAGTCCTTTGGAAAACGTCTACAGTGATTGGTAGATGTAAGGACTTAGGGGAGGTGACATAGGAGAAAAACCCCTATATAAGAAAAAGCAGAATCTCTTGAGAAAAGAAATCCTTTTGGAGGATCTCTGATGAGGATCGCTTGGGAAGAATCTCTTGAGAGAGGCTCTGGAGAAGGGAAGCTCTTGGAGGACAATCTCTAAGGAGGTCTCGCTAGAGCTCCTCTGAGGGGACTCTGTCCCTCTGGAGGCTCTGGAGAGAGGCCCTTTGGAACAGTCTCTGGCTGGAAGGCTCTTTAAGGAGGACTCTGGCTGGAACTCTCTCTGGTGAAGTCAGCTGAGATGGAGCTGGCCTGGTGTCACTAGAATCCTTGCTTAGACAGACCTTGTGGTGAGTGTTAAAAGACTGACTGACTGATCTCTCTCTCTTAAGACTCAGGCCTAGGCCATGTTGGCTTAAGGCCCTTCATACTTATTTCCTTTTTCTCTCTTTCTCTCTTTTCTCTAGTTCCACATTTGTATTAATTAAAATCTCTATAAAACTCAGTTGACTTGGGTATTTGAATAATTGGGAATATTTCCCTGGTGACCACCTTATATTTGATTTAAAAACCAAGACACTGTAGTGAAACATATTTTCTGTGGTCAAATTTACTCACCCTCTCTTATATCTATCACAATTTATATCTTCCATCATTTTAACTCACTACAGTTTACAACATCACTCTTTTAACTGTTACAGTTTAAGGCCTTCAACCATTTTAAATCTAATAATGGGCACCCTGGAGAAGAGTTGATCAGCTAAAGAAATTTGAATAAACTCTACATCTTCTTATGAATAATATGCTAAAAATAAAAATGGAATCCAGAGAAAGAACTGTTAGTGTGGGATGGATGCAGATCAAAGCGTACTATCTTTCACATCAGGGTGTTTCTGATTTTATTTGGAGGTTTCTGTTTTGTAAGAGCAGGCTATGACAACAATGACCAAGATGGAACTGCCTTTTGCATGACAATAAAAATAAAATTTCAAAAAAAAAATAAGAGTGGAATCAATTAATTCAGCGTGGCTTGATTGATATAGTCATGGGGATGTACCAACAGAATTTGAGGACAGTTACCATGAAATGAGACATTGGGGAATGGGATTCAGAGCAAAGTTTTTATGAAGTCAAGGCCTTGGCAACATATAGACAACACACTAGAAAAGTTTCTCTGATTTAATAGTCCCAAATCCACAAATGCTTAAAGCTTATAATTATCCATTGTGTAAGTGATAGTTGTATTTTTCCTTGGGATGGAATTTACATCCTAAGTTACTTCATTTCATGCCAAATATCGAATGGCTTTTGAGAAGAGAAAGGGAAAGAGTACTGAGCACAAGACCAAGTTAGTACACGCAGAGGCAGAGCTCAGCTGGAAAAACAATAACAATTCTTACACAACCGATCACCCAGCATGTGTCAGCAGAGCCCAAGACTGTCTTTAGCTGGCATCAGGGCAGCTGAAAGAGAACCTTTCATCAAGGGTACTTATACCATAATGGACTAAAGGGAACTATGGTAGTCCAAACGTTGATCTTCAGAGGGGAAGTGTAAGAGGTCAAGACTTTAAGAAAACACTCCTAAATGAAAATGACAGTGGAAGGAGTGGATCATAAGTCTTGAAAAGACTGTTGTCACTGAGTCAACAGGAAGCATATCAGTGCACCAAGACTTACTTGTGAAATTCTCACTCAGCTTGGGAAAGTACAAGGCTTAACTCAGAAAATAATTGAAACTTGTACAGCGGAGGAAAGCATGCTTTTGATGCCTAATTTCTAAACAACAATTTAAAAACCCAGTATCAGGGAAATTCAGAGAAGGCATTTCCTTCAGAGAACATATATGTACATGGCTAATGGAAAGAAGAATGGAGTAAACAGCAGTAATTGACCTAATACAGTACTTTCAATTTTGCAGAGCACTTTACAAATTTTATCTCACTTGAGTTTTGCAAGAACCATCAGAGGTAGGTGCTACTGGTATTTTCCTCATTTTACAGATGAGGAAACAAATTTGGAGAAGTCAAGTCCTTGCCTAGAGTGACAAATACAGCCGTCATCTCATGTAGGATTCACACTCGAGCTCCTGACTCCAAGATTACTACTCCATTAAGTATGGCAAGCTATTGTTAAAAAAAGTATGTAACATTTCATCAGTGAAAATTTCTGAAGAATTTCTAAAAATCCATAATAATCCACTTCTTTAGAGATCAGTTTACACTGTAGTTCCATCTTTCTCGTGTAATCATCTGTCTACGTACTTGGGAGTTTTGTTCAATTTTTGCACAAGTGGGTAGCAATAAAGTTCTTTGAGTTCCTCTCTAGAATCCACCTTAAGAGCCCCAGGTTTTAGAAGGAGCAATCCTGACCTCTATGGAGAGGGAATTCTCAAGTACATCCTGGCAGGGAAAGTCATGAAACATTGTTAGACATTGATTAGTCTCATGACCATGGGCAAATGACTAAACCCTACTTAACTTCAATTTCCTTATTCATAAAATTGATATGATATGTATGCTGCCCAACTCTTAGGGTTGTTGAAAGGATCATTGAACAAGGGCTAGAAGGCCATCTAGTCCAATATTCATATTTCATAAATGAGAAATCTGCGACTCATGAAGGATAAAGGTTTTGCCCAAGGACTCACAGGTAGTGATGTCAGCAGTTGGATTTGAACCCAGGACCTTTGATTTTGCCATCAGGGACCTTTCCAATGTACCATCTTGGATCAAATGATGTATTGCCTCAACAATTACCTCAGTAAAAATGTCCTTTGGGGATTTGCCTTTATATTATAATAACTGTATAAAGTCTGGGCCCTGGGGTTCGAAATCCATTTCTCCAAGTGTAGGACAAGGAGATAGAGTTTTGAAGTCGTTTCTGGGAAAAGAGCTTGAGGCTTTGGTTCACTCCAAGTTCACTATGAGTCAACAGTGTGAGTAAGAAAGCTAATTGCAATCTTTGGGTTCATTCACAGAAGTTCTGCATCCAAGAGGAGAGAGTGAAGGATATAGAGCTGGAAGGTACCATGCCTCAAGAGTCTCTAGCCCTCTTTTTACCAGGGAGGAAACAGAGACCCAGAGAATTTGATTCATTCACAGTCAAATAGTCAGCAAGTCATCAGGTCAAGATTTCAGAGAAAACCCTAGTCTCCGGGCTTTCAATTCACCCCTACTTATTATCATTCTCAGCCGTGTTGAGGTCACATGTGTTGGGGTGCTGGCAAGACTAGAGCTTTGTTTGAGGAACTTCATTTTAGGAGAAGCCTTGACAAACCGAGCATTTCTGGAGAAGGATGACCAGAGTGGTGACGGGACTCTAAATTGTGACAAGCACATGTCTATTAAGAACACTGGGGCTTCTTCTGCTTGGGCTCTGAAGGGAGAATGGGCACACACTTAAAATGTCTCCATTGTTACATCGAGGCCGCTTTTGGGTCAATATAAAGTAAAACTACTTAAGAATTCAGGCTGTCAAAAATGGGGCTAAAATCTTTCTGTGGATGGTGAGTCCTCATCTCTAGAGATTTCTAAACAAATGTTAGCGGGACAGCTGTAAGAACTGGGGACTCTCTAGAGAGGGTGCTTACTGCATCCAGCAGGGGCCAGACTCCCTGATTTCCAAGTTTCCTTCCAATATTAAGATTTTCAGGTGCCATAAGCTCCCATCTCTGAAGTAGCCTTTTTTTTTCTGGAGCAAAAAACAGTCTGCATCAGCCTGTCTTAATAGACAGTATCCTAATACCTAGTACACGTCTCGAGTTTGGCAACTAAGTCCTCATGTAATGCCAGGCAAGTCAGTTAATTTCTCTGGGCCTCAGTTCTTCTGTAAAATGAGGAGACAGGACTCCACCTCTAAATTCCCTTCTGGAACTAAATATGTAATAATACTAGCTAACATATTCTCAGCATTGTGCTAAAGTTTTGCAATTATTATCTCACTTGATCTTGACAACAACCCTGGGAGGTAGGTGCTACTATTATCCCCATTTTACAGATGAGGAAACAGAGGTTAAACCACATATCCGGGGTCATACAACTATTGTGGAAGAATTAATGTCAATGTCCACTGATGATGATGGGGAAATCGGAGTATGTCTGAGAGATAAAACCACCAGATTAATTTGGGACATATTAAGTTTGAAGAGATGGTGGGACATTCAAGTAGACATGTCAGGAAGGCAGCTAAAAATATGAAACTGGAGTTGAGGTTAGAAAGGGCAGGAGAAAGAGATATGAGAGTCAATAATGCAGTTTGTGGCAGAAGTCATGCAAGAAGAGCTCTCCAGGGAGGCTGAATTCTAGGGAGAAGGGCAGAGCCTGAGGAGAGCTTCACAATGATGAGTTAGGTGGAAGAAGTAAAGGAAGTGGCAACACAGTGGACAAAGTAGTAGCTAGAAATGTAGAAAGAGATCCTGGACATTATAGGATCAGAAAATACCAAATTGGAGGCAAAGGGAGGTTCAAGAAATAGGTGGCATCCTTTGAGCCAGCAATACTGCTATTAGGTCTGTATCCCAAAGAGATAAAAAAAAAAATAAGAAAGGACCTGTTTGTTCTTCCTCTGGTGGAAAAAAAAAGGAAAACAAAGTTTTCCCTCGATTGGGAAATGACTGAACAAATTGTGGTATCTGATGGTATTAGAATACTATTGTGCTATAAGAAATGATGAACTGCCGGATTTCTATAAGACCTGGAAAAACCTACATGAACTGATGTGGAGTGAAATGAGCAGAAACAGGAGAACACTGTCACATATTAACTGATACACTGTGGGACAATCCAAATGTGATAGACTGCTAGTAATAGCAATACAATGATCCAGGACAATCCCAAGGGAGTAATGAAAAAGAACACTATCCACATCAAGAGAAAGAACTGTGGGAGTAGAAAGTTCCGGGAGCCATCAAAGACCACACTGTTTGACACGGCCTACGTGGAAACTGGGGACTGCAAAGCAGCTCCCAGGAAGAATGGAAACACCCACTGAACCCCCCCCACCCCAAGTGACTTTCATTATTAACATCCCTTTATTATTGTAATTTCCATGATTATTATTCTTACTTAGTCCCAGGAAAAATAGATGGGAGCAACATGCTTGCAGGGTTAATACAAATGTCCCACTCTGTCTCCCCAGGATATTACCAGGAGAGCCCACTTACGAAATTAAACCTAAGGATTCTTATATACCCACTTAGTTAGGACCCTCTTTTCTAGGTATAAAAACTTCTGGCAAATTTGTGCTCTGAATTCCTAACCTGTATCAGGGTCATGTTGATTCTACCCACTGCTCCTGCACTTAACAACAATGTTTCAATGACTATCTCCCTAGGCTTCCTGTCTGTTGTTAGATTCCATGGAAACATGTATGTTGAGAATGAAACTGTGTGCCAAGTAGATGTGTGATCATGAGGGTATAAAGTAAAACCAGGTCTCAGCCAAAGTGAAGCAGTTTATCCTGTGAAACCTGTGCTGTGGTTGAATGTGAAAGCTGTGTCTCATCCATCATTTTGCCAACACTATCCCACCTCCAAGACCTCATCCCCCGTGGGAAGCTGGCCTACCCCACAGCAGAATGGCAGAAGAAAATTTATGATTTATCACTTGTTTTTGTGGGTATATACGTTGCAGCTTTGGTTTTAAACAATTACTCTATTATAAAAATGAATAATATAGAAATATATTTTGAGTGATAATATATGAATAACCCAATTGAATTGCTTGTTAGCTAGTGATGGGAGAGAAGAGAGGAGGGAGACAACATGAATCATATAATAATGGAAAATTTTAAAAGTAAAATTTAAAGTAAAAGAAAAGAACTAAGTGGTATCTGGACAAGATATGTCATAGAAGAGTTGAGTGAGGACTAATCAAAGCCCATTGGATTTGACTCAAGGAAGCTATCAGGGAGTAGTTAAAAAGAGTCATGGAGGGGGCAGCTGGGTAGCTCAGTGGATTGAGAGCCAGGCCTAGAGACGGGAGGTCCTGGGTTCAAATCTGGCCTCAGACACTTCCCAGCTGTCTGACCCTGGGCAAGCCACTTGACCCCCATGGCCTAGCCCTTACCACTCTTCTGCCTTGGAGCCAATACACAGTATTGACTCCAAGATGGAAGGTAAGGGTTTAAAAAAAAATCATGGGTGGGGAGTAGAAGGGATTGAAACCCATATTATAAAGGATTAAAGCAGAAATGGAAGGGAAGAATGTGGTAATATAATATTAACAATGTGATCTTAGGAGGGAAACAAAGGAATCCTCAGAGCAATAAGAAGCAAGGACCTGAGTGGCAAAAAAAAATGTTAAATTATTATTCAGAATAGGAAGACATAACTATCTGAAGACTTAGGGAAAGAGCCTACAGAGAAACTGGATGATGTTAAATAAGGCAGAATCCTAGACTTTCCAAATTGGAAAGGAATTGGAAAGTAAGTCATTTTGATCAATCTGTGCTGGAAGTCTAACTTCACTGCAATATCGTTACAAGTAGCTATTTAGCCTTTGAGTGAAGAGTTCCTGATAGGAAACCTCTGGACATAGCCCATTCCACTTCTGGGGAGCTTTTATTTTTAAGGAATTTCTTCTTTATTTTGAGCCCAACCTTGAATTTTTGGGAATCATATCACTTGCTACTTATTTTCTGGGTTACACAGGGTGTATGGGGTGTATGGGGTGCTCAGGGAGAGGTAGTATCTCTGGTATGGAGGGCTTGTCGTGCCCTTCTAGGGCAGCTCTCCATCCACTGACCCTCACCTGACACCCAGCTCTCACTTGTGGCTCCCAGTAGCTGCTAGCATGCGGCAGCGGCCACACCCCGGGCAATGGCTTCGACAGGCCAGCTAAACCTTGTGAGGGTAGCCTTTGGGTCGTCGACCCCTGGTGAACCAGGGCTTTGCTCATCCAGTATGTGAAGACTGCTTCGGCGGAACAGGCGGAAGAAACCAATAAGAAGGTTCAACGGCTGAGAGGGCGATGCAGCAAAGCACTGTGGAGTGCTTAGGGCGTGTTGGAGCACAAAGGACAACATGGCCATCCAATGCAGCTGAGGAAGTCTCCAGGTGTAACGACTTTTTGTGCCGTTGGACCCAGGCTTCCAACGCCGAGAGAGTGGGACTGTCTCTGTGCATCGACTTTTCCACTTAAATCTTCATGCACAGGTGTCTTTGTGCACAAAAACACACAAAGACAATTATCATCCTCGGTTCAAGAGACAACCAACACAGAATAAGTCGGCTTCCCATCCCAGTGAGAGCCTTTCAAGTGTTTGAAAACATTTCCCTAGATGTCTTCCTATCTGACAACAAAGCATGCCAAGTGGCCACAACAAGTATTTAGACGTCTTGGTTTTGAACCCTTCAGTATCCCTGGGTTCCCTCCAACGTAGCAATGTCCTATCTAAAATGCCTCGTTGTTCAGAAAGTGAAGTTCAGAATATTCCCAGACTGACCAGTCCTAACACGGTCAGTGACAAGTTGAAAAATCCTGGCCCAGTCAAATTTCAGAGTCAAAATATTAGTCTGTGCTCAGTAAACACTTGGGCAGGGGAGGTCAACTTGAAATTTGTTGATTGTTTCCGGCTTCATTTGCTTTAGGTAGAGAAAGGCACAGAGTTGGCTGTTGCATTGAATCTATTCTTATGCGTTTACTTGTTTTGTATGTATTCCAAAATTCAGTGGCCCCAGATGCTTTTCTTTTTAACAAATCTAATAAATAAATGCATTATTTGTTTTATTGATGCTGTTGTTGAACACAGGTCAAGTCCTCACAATGAGCTCGTTGGCAGTTTGATGATAAGCATATGGGAAATGTGGTTATCTCCACAATCACACAAGTTTATTCAGTTATCAGCCGTGATGGATCTCTAATTATAAGGTCATATAATTCCTCCATCTATGATGTCAATATCTTAATCCCCTGCAGAAAAGGAGGAGAGAATTCCTAAGTCAGCATGAAATATAAAGTTCCATCTCAAATTAGCCTTAAATGGACCTGGAGATGCTAATTGAATATTATGCTAAAACAGAATACAATGCATAATTCGAAGGATGCCTAATACTGTTAGGGAAGGCATTTACCCAGATTATCTAGATGTGAGGTAGATCTGTTCCCAGAAGACAAACTTGTGGATGCCCGTTAGAGCGAGAGAATAGCCTCAGTTCTGTTCACTGTTTGTTTTTTATCAGTGACCTTGGTACTGGGATGAATCTATCTACTTCTAGATGAGGAATTCTCTCCAGTGGTGCAGAATCCACCCATCCCTGACTTCTCAGTCTCTTCCCATGGCTCCTCAAGAGGCGACCACCTGGTATTCTGGGTGCCTCCCTCTTTTTTCTGCACATCCCATAGCTGTGTACTTACCAACAGAGCCCATGGCTGAGCATTGGCTACCTTTCTCTTTCCCCATGACCCCTCTTCCCCCTTTGCTGGGCACACATCTTCCTGATTATGTATTTATCATCGTGTGGTTTAGACAATAAGGGATTCCAAAGAGATGCCATGTGTTTGTGGTTAAATATGGGAAGTCATTATTAAAGGGGGTCTCCAGATACAGCTGCTCTCTCTTCTGTCATTAGACTGATGGTTTTCATTTATTGTTTATGTTGCAATATGATACTCATGCCTCTCTATCAAACACAGTCCTGCATAGCTGGGGTCTCCTTTTTCCTGGTCATTGTCCTATGACAACAGGCGACCTTCTCTTGTAGTGAAGACTTGGGGCTTTTTACGATCACATTAAAAAGTGTGTATGTAAAATGAGTAGCCAATAATCATTTGCTTACCAGAGGTGGTAGGGGTTTTCCGTGAAGAAATGATAACCAGTGGAAGACCTGATGGAAATCCAGAGCTCAAAAAGCTGACCAGAGAGGGTGGTAGCTCAGAAAAACAAATGTGTGGACAAAAACGAGAATTGCCCAGGATGGGCAGGTATGGATGGGCTCTGATCTGTGCCGTGGTGTGGAGGCTCCACATTGAAGAGATTCTGGATCCACTGAAGTATGGAAGAAAAGAAAGAAGAAAGTCGACTGATTTGTCTGTCATGAAATGCCTGATTGATCCACTCTCTGAATTCTTCAGCATTTCTAAAGAAAAAGTCATGACAGTGTTCTTATCCCTTCTCCCTCTCCTCTGTTTTGTGTTATTCTGCTACTCTCCTTTATGGGACAAAGAGATCCTAGATGCTGATTAGATTAGAATTATGTTGTTCAGTCATTTTTTTTTCAGTCATGTCTGACTCTTTGTGACCTCATTTGGGGTTTTCTTGGCAAAGACACGAGAGTGGTTTGCCATTTCCTCCTCTAATATTAGAATTAAGGTAATATGAATTCATTTAAACTCAGTTAATTGGGCTTCCACTGAAGCTTTTCTCTCATGTCAGATCACTGTGTGGAGGAGATCCTGGTACCTCTAAGGTACTGCCAATGAATTGGAAGCTCTGGAAGGTCCTCTCCAGACTGACACTTCCTGCACGGTCTGAAGGTCTGTCATCTGGGCCTCAGCTGACTCAGCTCTAAGATCACTGAGTATCAGGTTGTAGGTTCTTTGTTCCTGGCCACCCAGGCGACTCTCCATCACTCTGAAAGGCTACACTGGAGTCGAGCAGTAGACCTCTTCGCTTGGGGTGAAATGATTGAGTTTGGCCATGTTGCCTTAGAAGATGGCGTACTGCTGGTATATCCTCCAGACAGTCCTGCCCGTATCTACACTGGAGTGGGTCAGAAGATGGAAAATGGTTTCTGGAACAGAGGCAACTCTTGGAAAAGGATTGGATAAGGCAGCAGACGGTGCTGGCCCACAGAACAAGGTCTAGCAATGGGACTCTCCAGACTTTCGTGGGGAAGAAGTGTGCCCTTGGAAAAGCCCCAATCATGCCCCCTTAGGTAGAACTGTATCCTGGAGAGAGTCCCGCCAGGGACACTCAGTCTCTGTGAAATCCCCTGTTCTCCGAGAAGGAACTGTCTAGGTCATTACTTGTCCTGTATTTACAGTCTCCTCCTTCTCAAAGGAAAGCAGCCAATGAGCTATTAGAAAAACACGAGTGCCTTTCCCCCCTTATTTTAAATGTATCTGAAATGAGTGTTCTGAAGCAGCTGCCCCAGAATTGTGGTAACACTAGAAAATCATCCGTTTTCTGGCGTTTTGCTGACACTGATCAACCAGACAGATTGTTATCAGCAGCTTTTGAGGCCATTTTTCCATCCTGCAGGAAAGTATTTATGAGTGTACAAAATGCCACACATGCAGAGTTTATCCACTGCTGCATTTCAGAGGGTCTGAATGGTGCCACAGACTTCTTCTTTAAGATTTCCTTGCAAGCATCTTCTTTCTGTTTTGGCCTTGCCAGCTTTTCCAGAGTGAACACTGGATGGGTTTTTCTGGAAACGTGTACACAAGACAAGCGTCAAGGCAACATCTCAAAAGGAGCAGCCTCTCTTGTTTGGGCTGGACCTCGGTGGAACAGAAGGAAGACTGATGATAAAAGTGACAATGGGCATGTTGGCACCGAGGGTTTATATAAAAGATGAAACCCAGAGACTTTTGCTTGGTCAGTCATTTATGGAGACAGGTAAATAGTTACTTCTTGGTCCTGTATTTTCTAACAAGAAGATCTCCCATCTTACATCACTGGGGGTGAACATCTCTGGCAAGACTCAGTGCCAGAAGCAACATAGCATGGTGGAAAGGTTACTGTACTCCAAGACAGAAGAGGCTTGAGTGCAAATTCTGGCTCTTTTATAAGAAATGGCCTTAGTCATTTCTCTTTAGTGAATCTCAGTTTCCCCATCAGGAAAGTGGGAATAATGATAATAATAAAAACTGTGCTAGGGTCATACTGTGATGGGAAGGGACTATATATATCCCCCTCATCAAGATTATAATGGCTGGCATTTACATTGCACCGAATGTGCTTAAATAGGGCATCTGATTGGATCCATCAAATTCAATCCCTTGTTTTATAGATGATAAAACCAAATTGATGGCCAGAGAGTTGTGACTCCAAAGCTCTGGTCTCTTTCCACTGCACAATGGCACCTGCCACCTTGGGGACCTCACTCTCCCCTGACCCTTCCTTTGTATTCCTACAGTAACAACGACCCTCTTTACCACTCACCTGAAAGACTGCAAAAGCCTCTTAACTGCTCACATTGGCTCCCTATTGCTCAGCAATAGTGTTCACAGCTTCTTCCTCCAGCATGCTAGGGCCTCCACAGTAGCTTCACCTACCTTCTAGTTCAAACTCACACCACTCACCTCAGTTTACTTGCTCAGGACAGTAAGATAGAAGGAGAACTGCTTTACAGTTAGGCACAGGGTTAGCATCTTCTCTATATTTTGAGAATCTCCTCAATTGGTCAAACATCAACCATTAATGAAGTGGCGACCACATTAGAATGAAGAATAATGAAGGAAGTAACTCATGTTCACCAGGAGCTTCTACTCTAATAGGGGAGGCAACAACTAGGTATCAATAGATGGGAAAGTCTTCATATCCATTCTGTCTCTTTCTCTCTGGACAATATCCAGAAATGCATATCAGTGCTTTGGGAGGGCACTGGCATTTTAGGAGAATCTCTGAAGATATCCACGAGGGTGTCCCTGAATGCCCCAGCAGGCAGAAATGGCCTTCCTTCCTCAGACTTTTCATAATACTTGAATGGAGTATGTCCTGAGTGTTTAATATGCTTTCGTTTTGCATTTCAGCCACTAGGGAGAAAGTTGAGTCCTTCTACAAGATTCCATTGGGTTTTATTTGTCTTTTTTATCCATCATGTCCTCTTCATTCTCATCAATACTAGAGGTTGAAAAGCACTGTCAATGTTCTCTCATTTTGTTCTCATGACAACCATGTACAGTAGGTGCTATTAGTAGCACTTTACAGATAAGGAAACTGAGGCTGAAAAAAGTTAAGTAACTTGGATTTGACCTCAGCTCTTCCTGATCCCAGCTCCAACACTTTGCCCACATGACACCCACAGGCTACCACCAACACGGGTAAAAAGTTTTAAATGTTTCCTAGAATTCTTTGGAACCATGCCAATGCAAAATGATGCCCAAGACTGCTGTCATTTTGAAAGGGAAAGTTCTAAGAATAAACAAGCTTCTAGGGTAACTTTCATGGTTCATGGGACTTCTGCAATGGGTATATTTTCACCAACGTAGATGAAATCGTGCCATTGGAAGGCATTCACACTTACTTGGATGACTTTCTATTCTTATTACTCTTCTCAGGACCCCATCCACTTGCCCACAGTCACAGTGAAAGCTTCCTAAGTCACTGAGACAAAAATGAGTGGGAGGTGACCCTTCTTCTTCCACTCTTCAAAATAGCTCAGCTATCATGTCCCCCCAACCCTACTTGAGGCCAAACATGCTGGGTCCTTCAGCTGACTCCTCAGATGGTATGAACTTGAGTTTCTCCCCAAGCTGGATTGCCCTCTCCATCTTCTATCAAATATGGACCAGGACCCAAAACACAATAATTGAGGGAAGTGGTGGTGGTGTCTTACCAGGATGCAGTATATCAGGGTGATCAAGCATGAACCACAATTTGCCTTTTTGCCTTCCATCTGACAGTACTCACTACTATTGAGCTCATAGGCTACCAAACCTCTTAAACCTTTTTTAAAGTAATATTGAGTCACACCTTGTCCCATCTTATTACCTGTGAAGTTGAGTTTTTTAATCACTCTTCAGGATTTTACATTGATTCTTCTTAAGCGTTAGAGTATCAAGTCCAGCCTAATAAGATGAAATCAAAAGGGTGTAAGTATAAAATACTTTACTTGGCAAAAGGGGACATTTTGTGTGAAACTGAATGGAAAGAAACTTGAGGTGCACAGATGGTGCTGAGGACCCTAGAGAACGCTGTCCTTCTCGGAGGCAAAAGTATGTTTCCTGGCAGCTAACTTGAATGTGACTTTTTCAGGACTGGAGGAAAATTTTCAATGAAAGAGCAGTTTGGAGACTATTGTACAATCACTGTTCTGGAATCTCTGATGGAAATGTGGATTGGGGGTTTCTGGAAACTGGATCAACCCATCTAGAATAAACAACCCAATAAGCCAATCTCAGAAGAAACAGAGAAGTTCATGAGAGAAGTTGCCTACGGAAGGTGAGTTGTCAGAAGCTAGAAAACAGAACCTACTGGAGCTGAGAGTCAGGCTCTGCAGATGAATTGAGGAGCTGATCTGACTGAAGTGGCATTTTGATGCTGGAAGCTGATTGGGGAAAACAGCCACCTAGGTTTGGAGTGAAGAGCTCACCATGCTCTGTTGCACCATCTACAGCTTGAGAAAGAGAAACCCTTCCAAGCCTAAGGAAAGGAAAACCCAAATCGGTTTTGTTTTTTTTTTTAAATCTGAGGACCTAAAGGAACTCCTTTTTATAGAAAAGAGTATTATGCTTTCTCAGAGCCTTGCCAAGAGAACACACCTGGGAAGACCCCAGGACTAATGCTGTTATTAGCTAAAAGAACATAACACTATTCCAATATCTTAAGAATAGCAGGAAAACAGCTTCATCCAACAGGACCCTGGGCAGCTCAGAAAAAGAGTGGTTTCTCCCAGCAGCTTTAGGGAGGGAGCAGACTGTTCCCTAAAGAGATGAATTATAGTTAGGCCATCAGTCCAGAGCAAGATGCCGCAGGGACATAGATCTTCCTACTCAAGTGCCTCATTGCTGGGTTTTTGTAGGTTTGTATCTAGTCTCTTCCCATAGACAGCTTGGGCATTATTAATCAGAAAATGTGACCCAGGTGTATGGATGGAGGATTCCTTTTTTACACCTTTAGTTTTTGCTTTCTATTTAGGAAATGCTATTGTTATCCTTACTTTTCTCTTTTTACTTAGGAAATGTTTCATGCGGTAAAAATGTCCCAGAATCAGAACTTTGTGTAGAACAGGTTGGCCAAAATTATATAGATGTCCATCATTTGGGGAATAGCTAAACAAAGTACGATCCATGGCGTATTATGGACTGAAATGTGCCAGAGATACCTCTTAGCTCTGAAACTCACTTCACCTCTGGACTCCTCATGGTAGAAGTACCTTCCCTCTATTTGGCTGGCTGCTCCCACAATCCCCATTATAAGGAGGATGGCCAGGCGAGTCCTGTCGTCACTCATCTCCAGGGAGCACCCTTGACTCTTGGGCTTTTTCTGCCAAGCCTTCATTATTTCAGCTTCCTTTTCTGTTACCTGCTCCATTTAGAATGTAAGCGTAGCAAGCACTTCAACAAGTTCTTGTGGACTGTGAGAAAACGTGGCTATGGTGGATCTAGGGAGCAAGAGAAGACGTATAAAGTGGTGGAGAGCCAGGAAGACAACATTCATGCCAACTCCAGCACTCTAAAGAATCAGAGAAATTGAATGTCGTATGAGTGCAATGACTAAGCTTAGTTATATAAGAAGACGTACTTCCTTCCTGTCTTTACGCAGACTGAGGAGTGTGGGTATTCCCCAGCACACAGACTGCCACACTTGGTTGATTTGTTGACTAGTTTGGGGTGTGTGTGTGTGTGTGTGTGTGTGTGTGTGTGTGTGTGTGTTTTGAATAGCGTTCATTCATGGTTTCTTGTGCTTTGCTACTTGGAGTGACTCTCTGGTGTCTCTGTGCCACTCTCCTTGCTCCATACCCAGGAGGCATGGAGAGGACCTCTAATTGGACTCCCAACAGCATTTCAAGTGCAGCACCAGAGAAAGTATGACTGGGGCAAAAGAGCTCTGTCTAGGACCAGGAGACCTAGGTGTGCACCGTGAGTCTACTCTGAATTATTTGTGATCTTGGACAAGTCATTGAACTTGTCTCATTTCCTCATCTATAAACTGAAGGGACTCAATTATCTCTTAATTTCTCTCCCCTCTAAATCTAGGATTATAGTACAACCTCTTCCATATAGTAGGAGTTTCACAAATACTTGCTGAACTGAACTGAATCATGGATGCCAAGATAAGATTGGTGTCTCACCCTCCAAACCCTCCTCATTCTAACTTCACAGTATCCATCAGTGGTACTCACATTCACCCTGGCTCACCCTGACTTTTCCCCTTTCATCCCTGCCCATATCCAATTAGTTGCCAAATCCTGTTCACTTTTCTTCCATGACATCACTCACATCCATCCAAGACATCCTCCCTATTTTGACAGCCCTATCCTGATCTAGGATCTCATTTTGATCACTCCATCAAGAAATATTTATTAAGAACTACTATGCATGCATCAGGCACTGTGCTAAGCTCTGGAGATACAAAAAAAAGGCAAAAGACAGCTCTTGCTCTCAAAGATCTTACAGTCTAATTGGGGAAAATATGCAAATTATATATATATATACATATATAAATATAATGACCCATATAAAGAATAAATAGGCATTAATAAACAGGGGGAGGGATTAAGAGGGGATGTTGTATGAAGGTAGAGAAAAGTAGCACAACCCTTGAAGAGAATGGAAGGAGTCCCGATGGCCTTTAGAACACACATATGGTTCTGGCATCATTGCCTACTCTGTGGCATCAAACCATGTTTTTGGCAATACCACTGTGAAGTTGGAGGAGATTAAGGAAAAGAGGAAAGAGGAAAGGATCCATTTGTACAAAGATATTTACAGCAGTTTGTTGTGTTAGCAAAGTGTTGGAAATGGAGGGGATGCCCATCAATCAGCGAATGCTGAACATGTTGTGGTATACGATTGTCATGGAATACTCTTGTGTTATGAGGACGATTTTGGAAAAATCTGGAAAGACCTACATGAGCTGATACAAAGTGAAGTGACCATTACACAAAGAGTAACTGCACTATTGTACAATGAACACTTGTGAATGACAGCTTTTGCCAGGAATACAATGATCTAAATCCTGGAAGACTCCTGACCAAAAATGCCATCTGCTTCCAGAGAAAGAACCGATGGCAGCTGAGGACAGACCAAGGGGTACTCCATTTCACTTCCTTCCTTTTTCTTAGTTCTCTTCCACAAAGTGACAAAGGTGGGAAAATGTTTTACCTTATTGCTCCTATAAAATCTGCATCGGATTGCTTGTCATCTCAGGGAAGGGACGGGAGAGAGGAAGAGGGAATGGAGAATCTGGCTCAGCATTTTTAACCAAATGAAAGTTAAGATTGTTTCTATACACAATTAAGGAAAAAATAAAATATTTTAAAAATAATTACGAGGAGTTGGGAAAGGCTTCCTGTAGAAGAAAGGATTGACTGTCTGGACTAGTCCCCTAATCCTTTAGCAGACTTTACTAATGAAAATTTCCCCCCTCTGAAACATTCTTCACATGCACCAGGCTCACCTTTCTCATACGTATCTGTGGTCATATCACTCTCCTCCCCAAAGTCTTTAAAGTGCTACTTCTTGTCCGTCCCATGAAAGCCCAATCCCCTTTGCCTAGCATTCAAGAACCTCAGCAGTCTAGTCTACCCCGTCTTTCAAACATTATCACATCCTCATACCTGCAATGCCCTCACCTAGCCCAGAGTCTAGAACCTAGAGTCTGTCCAGAGGCTGTGGTCAGCTGCTCTCAGTGAGGAGTTAAGCCCAAGTGAATTACCTGATCCTGGACCAGGCATGGCTTCACACTAAGAGAGTGGTTTCTGCCATCAAGAGAGCCATTTTGTCCATCAGTTTTGCCATATTCATAAGCAAAGGAAAATGGGGTGACAGTTTTGTACCAGTTGCTTTAAACTGGAACCCTGATTCGCAGGGACAGAGAGAGTGGAGGAGAGATTGATTTCCAGTTATAGGTCTGTTATGTACAGTTTCTCAGTAAATATCTTTTTTAAAGTAACTCTGTTTGGGATGACATTGGATGCTGGGGTGCACAACAATGGTATGGATGATTCTGAAGGGATATTAGCTGGCACTGTTTGGATGACATTGAGGATAAAAAATGGCCAATGAGATAGTGTAGAACACACCAGAATGGGTGCTCCTGCTGATAGCATTAGGGAAGACCCGAAAACCATGAGCATAGGAGATGCAGCCTTCTTACTGATTACCTGATTCATCTGTATCAGCACAAGTTGGGATAAGGATGTGCAGCATCGAATTGGATTAGATGAAGTCTTGCTCTCTATAATTGAATCCAACGATACTGGGGTCTAATTGCTATAGATGTATTGGTAGAGGGGGTAAGCGTTTCCTTTTGTCTCCCCTCCACTCCCGAAATGCATTCATGGCCTTTCCTGGCCTGGGTTGCAGGTCTCACCCTTTTTGTTTTCCTTTTTAGCTTTGGATTTGCATTATGCCTTCTTGACCAATCCAACAAACAGGAATATTTCCACATAGAAATGAAGGGAAAAGAGGATTGGATATGGAGTGGTGAACATCTCTTATGGACTGTTGACTTTTCTCAAGGATGTAATTAATTGATCACCTCAGATTCCAAGCTGTTCACTCTTCTGTGTTTCCCCTTACACCCCTGGTGTTTTCTTCTGGACTTTAACATAGACATGCCAATGAACAAGGCTGCTTTTGGAACCTCCCTTTCTCTGATGAGCTGGAAACGATGCTAAATGGGTTGTCCCAGTGTGGAGAGTAGGGCATAGCCCCTCAAAGTGCAGGAGCCAGTGGTGGCCAACGCCATAGCAGAACTGCCTAGAAGTGACACACAATAAAGAAAGGGGAAGCCATCTAAAAGAGAAGTGAAAGGGGCTAAGGGAGAAATGTCTGGGAGGAACAGAGCTCGGTTCACCAATATTTATAGTTAGAGAATCTTTTGTTTTGAATTGCCAAGTAATTAGCAACTTCAACTGCCTAGAGCAAATGTCCGGTGGAAATGCCCAGTGCTCTCCATTTACAGGTGGCTTTCCATCAACGTCCTTTAGGTGAACCCAAAAGGACTTTTGGAAACAAAAAACATATAAGCGCCTTGACATGGCAGAGAAAGAGAAAAACTAACCCAAGTTTCGTGCAGTATCTCGCAGGCTGACAAACAAAACTTTGGGGCATTTGATCGTCTCAAGCTACGAGCTTGAAGTGGTTTTCACAAGTCATTTGGCCCCCAAATTCTTCCAGGTCTGATCGAAGACAAGCCGATCAATGCTTTGGATGTATCCCTGCCATCTCTCTCCATAGAGAGGAGAGGAGGGGGCGTTGAAGAGAACAGGAGCCACAGATGGTCTTGCTCAGCTGCTAGTATGACCATTGAGCTTCCCAGGAAAGAGGAAGGGGAGGGAGCTGAGGCATCCTCCCAGTTATTTACTTTCCCAGCCTCTATTTCCTTATCTATAAAATGGGCCTATTAGGATCTCTTTGCCAGGGTTGTTGAGGGCTTTAACTGAGGCATATACATAGATCATTTTGCAAACCTTAAAATGCTATATTAAGCTTAACTATGATTATTTGAGCCTCGTGACAGTCTAGTGAGCTAGGACTGTTCTTTCTGCATCTGGACCTGTGATATCCTCTGGAAGGGACTGGCACACTATGGAAACTCCCTCTACAGAGGCTGGCTGTCACCTGCTCTTCCATTTTTAATTAGAGAGAGCCCCTTGGGGTTTCAGTGACTGGTCCAGGGTGACTTCCCAACCTGGCTACCTCGCATACAGACAGGTAATGGGACAGGAAATAGAACTTCACTTACAGAAAAGGAATCGGCTTGTCAGATGGAAACATCATTTTTGAGTCTGATTTCCTAGCATAGGCAGACCAAGTGCGACCATCAGGACTTTGGGGCACAGTCATCACCTCTTCCTTGAATTATGCTGGCATTAAAACAAATCCTAAAGATGCATTGCTTGTTCCTTTTAGTTATTCTGTTGGCGACATGGTAGTCTGCTGCAGAAACATTTTAGGAAGCCACTAAAGCTGAACTGGAGAAAAAATATTTGGGGGATAATGACTACACACATTTGAACCCAGGTACCATGACTCTGAATGCAGCATGTTTCTATTATCCAAAAGATTAAATGCCTTACAGGTATGGCATGGAAAATACCACTGTGATTGGAGAAAAGGGTTTGGCTCCTTTTAGATTTGACAAGAGTCAAGAAATATCCTCTTATCCCATCTCTCCACTCTTCCAAAATCACCAGTGAATGACCATTACCTCTGAAACACCATCCAAGCCCTTCTGCCCATCGTTTGAGGCTATCACTTGGCCTCTAAATAGCTCTAGGACCTACTATGTGCCAGGAATCATGCTAAGGGCTTTATGAGTATTGCCTCATTTGACCCATATAACAACCCTGGGAGGTAGGTGCTTTTATTATTATTTTAAATACTATTTTATTCCCCCCATTACACATAAAACAATTTTTAACATTCATTTTTCATTTTAACATTCCAAATTTTCTTCCTCCTTCTCTACCTCCCTGAGATGCTAAGGCATCTGTTAAAGACTTTCCATGCACAATCAAATAAAACATTTTTCCATATTAGTCATTTTGTGGAAGAGATCTCAATGAAAATAAAAATAATTCAAAAGAAAGTGATGTATGGGGTGTTTCTGCCTGCATTCATCCTCTTTCTGTTCTGTCTCAGAGGGCAGATGGGGTGTCTTTCATTGCCGAGAATATCTCAGTCATTCACAGTTGTTTGTCCAAAAAATTGCTCTCATTGTGTACGATGTTCTGATGCTGATCACTTTGCTTTGCATCAGTACGTGTAAATCTTTACAGATTTTTCTAGAAGCATCCTGCTTGTCATTTCTTATAGCACAATAGTACCTATCACAGTCATATACCACAATTTGTTCAGCTATCACCCCTTAAAGGGCAATCCCTCAATTTCTAATTCTTTACTACCACAAAAAGAACTGCAGTACATATTTTTGTACAAATAAGTTTTCTCTCTCCTCTCTCTCTCTCTCTCTCTCTCTCTCTCTCTCTCTCTCTCTCTCTGTTTTTGTCCTCTTGGGATACAGGATAAGTGTTGTTAGTATTCCCATTTTTACAGAAAAGGAAACTGAAGCCAATAGAGGTTAAATGACTAGCTCAGGGTCTTACAGCAAGGTAGTGTTTGAGTCTGAATTTGAATCCAGGTCTTTCTGACTCTAGCGCTAGTTCTATAAACACTGGGACTCCAGCTGTCTCTCATAACATCTCTCCATTAGCCAAGTTGACTACTTGCTATCCCAAAGTATAGCTTTCTCACCTGTATAGCTTTTTTGATTCTGTTCCTAACACCTAACACCCAGAATATGATCCCCTTCTTTCTTTCTTGACTTATTAACTCATCAAGTTCCAACTTAAATGCCCCCTCCTTTATGAAGCCTTCTCTGATTACCCCCAAGAGGCAGGGATTTCTCTTCCCCCTCATCTCAGGACACTTCCTATTTCCTCTGTGTGAGCTTTGGAGCTTTTTGTCTCCAAATATTCACACAGACCCATGAATAAGACCCTGGAGGAAAGGGGCTGGACCTCATTCCTGCTCATTTCTCTTAGTGCCTCCTGTCCTGCTTCCTTCAGTGCTGGATCACAAGGATAGGACAGACCCACAAGGAGCTCTCAAAAATCATTTTTTATATAGACAACGACCCTGAGATCCGGAGAAGGAAAAGGCTAACCCCATGTCACACAGGAAGCAAGGGACCGAACCAAGGTGCTCTGTCTTCCCATCCTCTGAATGACTGTTTCCTGAATGAATGGACACAGATGGGGCCAATATGGCAGCCCAACTGCAAAGGAGTGTTTGACCAAAGCCAGAATCAGCAGTTCTTGTGGGAAGGGCAAAGGCGCCCACAGGGCTTTCAGGATGGAAGTGGTCACAGACCAAGTGAAATTTAGGATGTGAAAAGAATGCAAGTAATAAAGAGAAATTCAGCTGAGCAGAGAGTCATTGGTTATCATCCTAACTTTCCTTGTGCCCAACCCATCTGAGTGACCACCGTGTCCTCCTCCCTGTCTTCCTTCCCTCTCCATCTCCTTCTCCCTCTCTTCTTCAGGACTAGCACCTCAGCCAGGTGGGAAGGTCAGGGGCAATTCATGGGCCAATTGGGACAAGAGCTTTGGAGAATTCCATGTCTAAACCAGGTTGGTTTCTCCACTCCTGGAGCTCGCCACATTGATGCCAAACTTAGGCATAGTGACCCACTGCAAGCCCAGATTGCCAAGCTCCAGCCCTTCCAGCCTCTCTGTTAGCTGGAATTCCAGATGGTAGCTGCCACAGCCAGTGCAAGAATTCTCTTCAAACATATCTGGGGGGAAGGGGAATGGAAGAAATAACAAAGGCCACGTTAAGCATAGCAAACATGGCAAATCTCCTCTGTTATCCATGGATCGCCAGAAAGTGTCACTTTACTCCCCTATGGGAGTAAATCATTATCACACAGTGTTCCATGACTGCTGTGGGCTCAGTGATCCCAGTAGAGTATTCTTGAAAAGAGAGACCCTGCTGCTATTGGCCCAACTTCCTTTATTCTCTCCAGGAGGAAGGAGGGAGATAGTGGGGCCATCTTTTCAGGTGGTGGAAAACACTTTGGATTTGGAGACTGGACTCAGACCTCGGGTCTGCCATTTACTTCCTATGTGACTGGAGCATGTCCCCTTCCTGCCTGCCCTGTCTGTAATGAAGGGGTTTGGCTAGAGTACCTCTACAGTCCCTTCCCTCTCTAGATTTCTTCTATTCTCATCCTCTCTGGATGTCAGGTGCTTCATGTCTAAAATATGGAGGTTAGGCTCAAGAACAACTGCAAGCCTTTCTAGTTCTAACTCTGGGATTCTCTCAGGGTCTTCATTTGTCCATCCAGAAGAGGCAGGGGGTGGACTGGATGACCTCTCGGACCCCTTCCTGCTCCAGCTCTCTACCATGGTTTTTATGGCACTTTTGTGAACTTCAGAACACAAAGGCCTGTTGTATGGACAGACTTAATACAGTGATTGAGAGTCTTGGCAACGTCATCTGGAATTAGAGAAAACCATAGAACAAAGATGCTTTTTCAGAGTGTGAGAGACTTTGCTAGAACATTGATGTGGTTGAAGAGCGGTTGGAGCCTTGCTGCCCCCTTCCATTCAGAGGGAATCTCGCAAATTAGAGCAAGTCAAGGGCTTCTTTCTCTTCCCCAATACCATTGCATTACATTTGCCCAAATTCAGAGCCATCTAAGTGCACTCAAAGGCAGTAACATGGTGCCCTTTTCTATTGAACAAGATGCCAAACATTTTTTCTCCCCATGCTTTCCTTGATGAAAGCTACAAAGGCTTTTTCCAGGCTGACTCTCCACTCGAGAATGCTCTTAGGAAATTCCCCACAACTCCTAAGACCAGATTAAATGTTCCACTACCTGCAGATTAATTGAGGAAGCTCAAGTTCTAATGATCTGGAATTTAGCTCAGGTTCCTACCAGGCTTTCAGTGGTACACATTGGTGTTGAGATGAGTCACCTGGATGAAGTGCCAGGCAATGAAGTCTCAAGTCAAAGTTTTTCTGATTTATTTATTGCTAATTAAGGATTCTTTCCAAGGTCAGCTGGCAGATAAGAGGTTTCTGGGGTGGAGATTATGATGTTTAGATAAGTGGAGCTTCAAGAAGAAAAAGAGACCTAGTGCCTGCTTCCATTGAAGTTAAAATTGTACATATTTTGTATTCACTTTTTAGAGCACCAGTTCTCTCTACCCCATAGAGTATAAGCTTCCTGAAGGCACATCACACTGAAAATTTAACAATTGGCTCTCAGAATCTGGCTTGAGCTGGTTCCAACACACCTTAGGTTTAGTACAACTCCTTAGAAGAGGTGAAATATTCAGACTCAGAAGGTGGAAAGGACATTACAGGCCATCTGAGTCAATTCATGCCAGAACAAAAATCCCTTCCTAGGACATCCCCAAGCAGTCCCCCAGCTTCTGCTCAGAGACGTCATGGAATGGACAAGCATCCTAAGTAGGCTTACTCCACTTTTAGATGGTCCTTCTTGGAGGTGGGCTTTTATAATATTGAGCCTCAACTTGCCTCCCTCTGACTTCTGTCCTGCCCCTATTTCTGCCTTCTCAAGTCAAAAAGAACAAGCGTGTTCCTTCTCAACAAAACAACCCTTGAAATATCTGGTCAGTTATTCCCAGGATTCTTGTGGACCCTAATTTTGAAATATTTCACCATCCTGACTGTTAACTCCTAAATGCTGTCCATCTGGTTTTCCTGAAATGTGTCATCCAGTCCTGTAGATGTGGCCTGAACAAATCAGAATTCAACAGGATTATTACCTCTACTCTTTTGGGCAATATATTTCAATCTCTTTACTTTGAGGAAATGATAGTTAGGTTAAGCTCATTGATGTGTGTAGGGGAGTATTGCTTAGCTTCATCCTGCTCAATTCTCACTGTCTCCTTTGCCAAGACAAGTACGGGACCACTGAAAAAAGGCCCTAGGTAGCATCACAGAATGATAGGAATAGAATGTTTGAAGAAATGGACTCAAAGCCTTGAATGTAGTACCACAGAGTCACCACCAACCCAGGCATCAGCTCTTTCTGAATTTCAGGGTCCTATCTATCTTACTAAGGATATATGTGACCAGAAGAAGGGAGCTGCTTAGGTAGCAAGCATGAGGATCAACCAAAGGACAAGCCTAGTGCTGAGTATAGAAAGACCAGTAGAAATCTCCTCTGTTCCTGAGCCATTGGAGGGATATGCAATGAAGGATGGATAGGAGAACATCCTAGATTAAAGAAGAGGTCTGAATGGGTTGTCCTTGCAAGAGTAAAGGAAGAAAATACTAAAATGATGAGAATAAGCATCAACCAGATGGCATTGATCTGGTTATATCAATGCCTGAAACTTTGCAGACTTATGAAAATGGTCCATATTGGTTCAGTAGAGTTTGTCCTTAGTAGACATATGAAGAATCCCAGCTATCCAGATCTTGACCAGCTGTTAGAAAGCCAATATATACATAAGCAGAAAATACATACACAGATTCACATTCAGATGTGTAAATACCCCTAAACTTCCAGCCCTAATATCCTATGATTCTAGTACTCAGATTGCAATTTCCTTTCTCAGAATATTTCCCTTTGATATCTTCCATAGTGGCCATCTTGACTTTTTATTGCTTTTGAACACTTCCCACCATGCTTGTATTTTCCCCAGAGGCTGTCTCTCCTCCATAATCTGATCATCTCAGCCTATCAGTTAATAAAAATGTTGTGTTATCTTCTAGCTTTCCCTTGACCATGACTTCCCCCTTGGGTCCAGCCCATTTCCGGTGACTGCTTTCATTACTGAGTTGGTCAAAATCAACGATAACATTCTTATTTCCTTCTGAGGTTCTGTAGTTCCATAACCTTCCTTCTATTTTTTTTTTTTTACTGATTTTAGACTGTTTCCATGAAGGCAAACAAACTCATTTCCATCATTCTTTAACTTATATTTTCTTTCAAAAAATGTTTCCTCTTCAAGCTTATCTGTCTGAAAGGCAAACAGGTAAATAAAGCAGGGCCATGCAAATTCTCTGCCCTTGGGTCTTTTTCTCTATGCTCTCTGCCTTGTCAGAAAGGCCTGGATATGGGGCTCTACCCACCATCCCCTGGATTGTTTGATCAAAAGCTTTAGGGTCCTAATTGGCATAGCCCCATGGAGAACCTCTATCCAACCAGCCTCTCATGTTCAAAGCATTCTAAGAGTCTTCTCTCAGTCTACTTGTGGAATCTGAAGGGGCTTCTCTCCATTCTTACTAAGGGGTATGTTTCCATCAGTCGCCACAGTCTTGACCAAAGAGGTACAAATAATCTCCAGCCATCAACTCACGTAACTCCAATTCTTTTAAAAGGGGGGGGAGGGCTCAATTTCATTTAAAGGGAAGGGGGATGGCTTATTTAAAAATCTCTTGGACAATCTAAGGGCTTTCCCACTCTCATCAGGCAACCTTACCATTCTCAAAAGTAAATTTTAAAATCTGCTAACACACATGATCTATTTGTGCTCATTATTCCAGAGCAACATTCTTTTGTTTTTCAGGGTCCTAGAGATACCTTTGAGAGGTTGAAGGGTCATTTTTTACTACCATAAACTTGAGTCCCATTTTGTTGTACTCTACCACCTCAGCCACGAGGGACCAATTCCCCAATTCCACTTAACCCCTAACATCAATTCAGTTATAAAAAGGAGCACATCCTTAGAATATACACCAATAAAAGAAGTAGAAACATCTCTTCCAACACTACAGGGCACTCTCTTCTCTCTCCCACCCAATTTCTGGGGTGCTCAGAAGTCATTCACTTTTTATATAGCTTTGGTTCTATATCAAATGCAGTAATGGTGTCCCAAGTTCTTATCTCAGTTCCTAAGGGTCCTGGACCAAGGACTGTAATTTGCTCCTCAGGGGATAGACACTGGTTTGGATTTAAGACCCAGTCTGGATCCAACTCCTAGAACCCTGAACTTTCTGGAGCTTGCTCTCCTGACTTTTCAAAACTCCCAAGATCACAGCATCCAAATGAATCTCCTTCCCCCAGAGTGAAAGAACAAATGAAGGTGAAGCAAAGAACTGAGACCTGTGGAAACAGATTGGCTTAAGGGAGAGGGAGCCCTCACTCAAGGTCTCTCTCCCTATAGCCTTATCTCTCATTGGAAACCATCAGCCAAAGGGAGGAAGTCAAAACCAAGAGAGAAGGACGCATGAAATGCAGCTCCAGGCCATTATGAAGGCTCGTCTTCTGGATGCTTAGCACATTGTAACCAGTTATGAAAAGGCTCTCCATACTCCAAAGTCTCTCTAAGACACTATGATTGCAGATCATGCTGACTCTCCCAGAAGCAGGCTCCCAGCCTCTTCCTTGTGGGGGATTTCGTTAAGGTCCATCTGTACATTCTTGGAGGGACCAGTCTTGGGGGCCATTCCTTACAGTATGTGCTTACCTACACACATAAAGATGGAGATAGGAAGAGGTAAAGAAAAGATAGATGTTAGAGTAGCTAGAGATGAAAGAGATAGACATGGTGTGCATGTGTTTGCATGTGTTTGTGAGTATGAAGAGAGAAAGAGGGAGGGAAGAAGAGAAAGGAAAAGAGAGGGGGATGTGGGGAGCATTTCTTGGAATCAGGAAGAGTTGGATTCAAGTCTCACCTCTGGCACTTACTATCTCGATGACCTTAAACAAGTCTCATAGCCTCCTTTAGTCTTTGGTGGCTTCCTAAAACTAAGCCTTGGGCAGGTTGCAACCCATGGCAACAGAGGAGATGCTCATAGCAATACAATCTCACATCTTTGGTTACATTAACACACCATCTCTGGGCATGCATAACACACTCAGAGACATTTGTCAGCCCATCGATTTACTGCATGGTAAGTAGTATGGATGCCAATGCTTACCTAGCATGATAATTTCATGGGACATCTGGGTGGGCCAGCGGATAGAGCCCAGGACTTTGAGTCAGGGTGACCTGAATAGAATCCTGCTTCAAATACTTATTTGATATGAGGCCCTAGACAAGTCATCTGAACTTTCTTCATCTAGAAAATGAAAGGCTTGGACTCAATGGCCTCTAAAGTTTCTTCTAGCTCCATAGATACTAGTAATTTTTGTCATTGAATCTTTCAGTCATGTTCAATTCTTCATGATCCCATTTGGGGTTTTCTTAGGAAAGATACTAGAATGGTTGACCATTTCCTTCTTTAGCTCATTTTAAAGATGAGAAAACTGAGGCAAACAGGGTTAGGTGACTTTCTCAGGGTCACACAGCTAATAAGTATGTGAGGCTAAATTTGAACCCATGAATATAAGTCTTCTTGATTGCAAGCTCCATGCTCTAGCCACTGAGACACCCAACTACAAACCTCCCATTTTCCAAATCAGATGACAATCACTCATGTTTGTGAGGCACTTGGAAGTTTTGTAAGTCATAAGATACTTATCTCATTTTATCCTCAGGACAGCCCTAAGCTGTTGTAAGTGCTTTTATAACCAACAGTTGATTTTTTGAGATTTTCTGTTCTACTCTGCAGTTCACAAGCACCCCAAACAGGACCATTTCAACATACCAGGGACAGCACAGGTCCTGTAGATTTCCATGACCTTCTGGTGGGTCCCTGGATTTCAGCAGATGTTCTGCTTGTTTCTTTCCCCTTTCGAACTCCCTTCTCTCTTTCTGTTAGCTGTTAACATTTCATGGGGGCTATGTTCTTTCTCTTCTTTTCATTGTTCCTGGTTATTACCACTCACAGACTCCTCTACTCCCCAAAGAGAAGCCATAGACCAGATGCATTCACACACGGGCAGTGTTTGATAATAGACATCTCCTCTGCATCTCATCTTGTCACCTTGCCACCAGGAGCTATTGCTCCTATTTGCAGATGAGCAAATTGGCCAAGAGTTTAAATGACTTATGCAGGGTCAAGAGCTAGTAGGAACCTCAGTTACCATTTGGAGCCAGTTCTTAATGACTCCATGTCTGCTATCCTATTACCTAGAAAGGCATCATGGTAGAAGAGAACAAGACTTTGGACTCAGAGACCTCTTTACTCTCTGTCTCAGCTTCCTCATCTTTAAAATGGGTGGATTGGACTATTTGACCTTAAAGACCCCATCTCTGACCTTCTGAACAATGGCACAGGCATGGCTTCTTTTCATAAAGTTCGGTGGTTATCCATATGGGTTTTTCTCTCTCTAACTAGGTCCTTCTGATTTAAACAAGTATATATATATATATATATATATATATATATATATATATAATATCCTCTGATATTGTCACACTTTGGGATGGGAATGCAGTATAGGGATTAAGCACAGTATTTGGGATGGAGGAGTCTAGAGTCCCATGAGGAACATGTACTCCAGTATGAAGACTTGGAAAGAAAGGAAAACATCTTGCCTGAGGGAGTCAAGAAAAAGGGAGATTTGCTCCTCTGGTTCCCCTTGGAAGGCAGATCCTAGTACATGAAATCCTCAGTGCTCAGTACCTCTTCTCACAGGGGCTCCCCTCCCTGAATTCAGAAGCTAATTTACAACCTGACATCATTGAATGATTCCAGGATGAGACCATTCAGAACAACTGGGAGAGGCTTACTACTCCTTGAATACACGCACAGAATTTCAGTCCCATCTGACCTGGAATTTCATGCATCTGTCCACAGCTGTTCAGGGAAATTCCCTCCATCAGGCATATTATCCTGTGTATTTCAGGTATTCCAGACCTCCAATTAGAAGACTATGAAGAGCTTCCCCTTCCTGAGGTGTCTGATTGGGGTGGGGGGCACACTCTGTTCATGAGCCAAAATGGAACACTGTTAAGTGTGGGCAACATCCTTCTGCTGAGAACGGTCAGCAGCTCTCTTCTTTCTTAGTCTTAGAAAGTGGTCTGGAGAGCTGAGAGGTCCCATGACTTCCATTCAGCCAGAAGGTATCAAGGAGGCTGGTCTTCCTCACACTGAGGCCAGTTTAATATCCATGACATCGTACATGGTCTCATGTTCCTGATTTCCTCATTCATAATCAAAAGATGACTTCCAGTGCCACTGGCTCCATGAAGCCTTCCTGATGTTCCTTCTGCTCTTATCATTTAAGTGCCTTATGCTTAAAGACAGGAGGAACCTTTAAAGCTCCCATCTGAGCTTTGCAGCTCTTCTAACACCTGATTCATAATAGAAGGCTAATCCATTTGTTGGGAGGAAGAAAGATACAAAGAAACAAAAGAAGGAAGGAAAGTGGGGAGAAAGGAGAAAACAAAAAGGAAAGGAGAGGGAGAAAAGAAGAAAGAGGGAGAGAAGGAAGGAAGGAAGGAAGAGAGGAAGGAAGGAAGCAAGGAAGGAAAGAAAGAAAGAAAGAAGGAAAGAAGGAAAGGAGAGAGATGGAGGAAGAGAGGGAAGAAAGGAAGGATGGAGGACAGGGGGGAGGGAGCATGGAAGGGAGTAAGGAAGGGAATGAAAGGAAGGGAAGGACAATAAATCTGTTCCTGAGGAAAATGGGAGGAGTTGTTTTTATGATTTTTTTAATGTGAGAAACTCCAAGCATGGAAACTCCTACTACGACAGATCATCTACTCCCCTGTAAATCAATTAACTTTAGAAAGTTGAAGAGAGAACTGAGAAGGAAGGAAGGAATGAGAGAAATAAAGGTGAGAGTTCTTTTAAAATTACCTCAGAGGGATCCTAAACCAACCTTCAACACAGCACACCATACTGAAACCTGGCTACAGGCAAGAGGAAGATTATATCACCCAGTGGGCTCAATCTCAGAGTTGCATGTTCCAAGTCCAAACTATTCCTCTGAATCTTCTACCCTCCACCAGCCACTTCATCTCTTTGGGTCTCATTTTCCTTGAACAAAATAAGATAAAAATTGTATATTATCTAATGTTGAGTTAATTACATGTTAAATTACATGTTAAATTAATTGCATGTAAAATTGGGAGTTTAACTTGATCATCTATAAGGTCCCCTCTGGGCATGTTATAATTGATTTCGTTCATTGAAATATTCCTAGGAGTGAATTCTAAAGGCCTCATGGGCATCTCAGTAACATCCTTGTCCATTATAATTTGCCATGTAAAGGGTAGACCCCGGGGTGTCTTTAGAGTAAGCACAGGGACTCCATTCCACAGGTTTTTCACTAATTTTCCAAGATTTGGGTAAAGGAGAGTATGCACACACTCCCTAATGATCGCTCTCATTTTCTTACAAGCTCAGCTCCTCTCCAAAATACAAGGCAATCCTGTAAATACCACTATTTCTGCATTTTTGTTATGTAGGCTGCCAGTGAAATGGAATTCACTAATGTCTGCACATCGCCTATCTGAAGAATTATGCTCAAGTATTGTGAAAGATGTCATCAGAGACATACAACCAGAAACAATAAAGAGAGGATGCTTTATGGAATGAGAGTGAAGGAAACCCAAAGTGCCCAATTAGTATCCCAACAATTTCATAAGAGTTATAGGAAGTCCCCAGCACAATGGCTAGACCTCTTGGCAGATCTTCTGTATGGGCAAGAATTGCACAGTGCTGCAATCAACACTGGTGGATGGAGCATCCACCCTAGGGAGATCTCAGATCCATTGGGACATTGGACCAGGGGACTTTCATCCTGAAGCCAAAACCCACTGGGTCTATAGCACTGATAATATACCCCCACATACCACCGATATCACTGAAGTGAAGATCTGCAATAGATCAAATCAATGCCCATTCAGTATGATTCCATCATTCAGATTCCCCCAGAGAAACATGGGAACCTTTCAAAGATATGAAGAGTTCAGAATTCCTAGCAACTGAATTAATCTGACCCAGGCATTGTCTCATCAGCTTACCCATGAATACCACAGTGAATCAACCCCAGAGAGGACTAGTTCCTTGCAAATCTCTACAATGCACCCTTTGATGAGGAAGAGAGAAAAGGAGGAAAGTCAAAGTATGAGGATGTGGAAGAAAAAGTCCATTGGGCGGCACTTGGGGGACTTCTAATCACTAAGAGAAATCCAAGAAGAGGTCTCCACTTCTGCAGTATTCCTGTTATTACTTGACATTCCACTCATTCTGAAGAAATTCTTCATGGTACATTTGATTTTTTAGTATTCAAATACTTCAGTCCTCTAATTTCCCTGAAACCAGTTTCACAGCTTGAATTGAAATCATTTCATTGGCTACTCTTCTTCTCTTTAACTATTTAAAACCATAGCATTACTCTTAGCCTTTGATCTTAAGATTCCATGGCTGGATATACGTCCCACGGAAGTCAATGGCAGAAAGAAAGTTTCAGTGCACAAAATATTCTCAGTAGGAGTCTCTGGAGGGAGCAACAAAAGTGCAAACAAAATAAATGCTCCTAAGAAGGAGAATGGCTGAACAATTGTGACATATGAATGCAATGCAACAACAGTCTTGAAGAGAAGCAAGAGGATGAGGAACTGAGAAACAACAGGAAGACTTCTATGAACTGATGGAGAGTGAAGAAAGCGGCACCACGAGAATATCCACAATCACGATAATAATGTTAAAAATAGAGCTAGGATTTCCCCAGACTGTGCTTCTGCCTTGTCTCCATGAGCAGAGCCCTTATCTATCATATCCATATGAGAGAAAATCCATGGAAGTTCATTGCTGCCTTTGCCTTCTTCTCTCATTGCAAGTGCCCGCCATTTCTGAACCTGTTCCTCTGATTGCCCACTTCTTCATAGCATCTCCACGTTAAGGAGGAGGCCCAGACCACCCATCATGTCATTCCTCCCAAGGCATGTAATCTCCTTGAGGGAAGGGATGCTCTATTTTTGCTTATATTTGTATTCTGAGTGACAACACAGCAACTAGAACTAGAACATAGTAGTTACTTAATGAGTGTTTAGTGACTTGACTTGTGATATCATCTATGGGTCAAGGATACTCCCAGATGATCGGTTCCCTCTACCAGAGCATTCTCTGTAATTTACAGTATTAAAACCATGGATGAGGACACAGAAAAATGAAATTACTTGACTAGGATCATAAAGCCAGTATGTGTTAGAGGCAGGACTTGAACACAAGTTCCCGAGTTTGTGGTCAACACTATCCACAACACTGTGCTGTACATGTAATGGAAAAGGTTTTCTCTCCAAGTAGGCAGGAGGCTACACGAAAGGAGGACTTGTTCAATCTGGAGTCTTTCCCATGGCTCTGGGCTTCAGTTCCTCATCTTAAAAAAGGAGTCTGGGCTAAATGACATCTAAATCAATGAGTGTGTATATCGTAATGAAGACTATTGATCCTAGAGTGTTTATTGGGTCACATACCTCTTTCTCTTCCTACAGAGTGGGCATGGGCTACACTGGTGGACATGGTTAGTATGCAAATTGGCTTTGCCTAATTTTCAGAGGTGGTGCTGTAAGGAAAGGTTGAATACTGAGAGGAGATTAAAGGAAAATGACTTTATTGTAAAAGAAAAAAGGCAACAATATGACTATTTTTAAAATTAAGTAAATACTGCCCAAATTCACAGAAAGGATTTGGCATCGCTCTCGTGGTACGGAAACCTGTAGAATAGCTTTGTGAAAGGATGTCGTTGATCTGATTATCCCAGCTTCTTTGTACTACAGACATCTGAGGCTTCCATGAAAGCCCAACTGAAAACAGTCTGACAATCCCCAGAGTCTTTCCTTACTCAGTCATACTGCCTGTAAAGGTTTATGGAGGAAATCTGTAAGATGGAAATATATTAAGGAATAGGAAGGGCGTTTCCCCAGTCCACAGCAGAGAGGAAGCTAGAGTCTCTATTGCAATGAAGGGGAAAAAAAGCAGTATCAGGTTCTTTTGGACCACTGTCCCAAATGGAATGGAATAGTGGGACTTTTTATTCCATGTGAGTAAACAACTGCTAACAGGGTACTGCCAAAGATCACTGGGCTCCACGTGCCTGGGGTGCCATGACACCCATCATCCTGATCATGTTTTAAGAAGTGGGAAGCATGATGCAGACAGCCTGTGGAGATCAGCCTCTCGGGGTCTGGATCCATTTTACACTGTGATATACAGTCTTCCTCCTCTTACCACTTTGATGACTCCAGAGCTTGAAGAGTCTTGGTTTCCTGGCAGATTCCCCCCACATCCCCCAGGGTAGAAAGTTGGGACTGTGTCCTGGAAAATGAGTACAGCAACATCAACCCAGAGAGATAATGTGACTTATTCAAAGTCATATTAAGAGTAAGTGGCAGACTCAGGACTCCCAACACAGCCCTGTCCCATTAAGCCCTGATGTCCCTGTTAGCTGCCACTCTGCCCTTTGCTCATTTCCCACCCTCCTTTTGATCTGCCTTGGCCCAGTGAGATAGAGGGCTAGATTCAGTCAGAAGAGCTGAGTTCAGTTTCTACCTCACATACTTATTAGCTGTGTGGCCTTTTGGCAAGTAATTTAACCTCAGCTTCAACGATGGCCCTTTCCTTATAGATTTCTTGTGAGGATCAATTGAGAAAATTCATGTAATATCCTTTGGAAATCTAAAAGCTACCTATAAATGTGGGCTATTATGATTGCTATTGTGTTTCCTGGTACCATTGATTTGTTACATTAATCATCCATGCTGATTCTGCTTCCTCTTCCCCCATACTCTCCATCTTGGTACCATTCTAATCCAGTTCTAGTGATCTATGCCCTCTGCTCATGCCCTGACTCTGACCCTTACTTCTGGGTGACTTTTGCTAACTCTTTACTCAATTTAGTTCTTAATGTAGTTATCTGAACAATGGACCAATGACCATCCATATAGCTGTATTTTCCCCAGGGATTCCAAAGCCCCAGAGTGGGACATGGTTATGAACTGCTGCTCAAGAGCACATAAAGAAGATGAGCCCCAGACCCAAATTAATACTACATCTGATGTCCCAAGGGATCCAAGGTTGGCAAATAAAAAAAAAATTGGAGAACATCCCATATTTCAATAAGTGACAGAAATAATTTATGTGGAGAGAATTTTTCAGTTAAATAAAATTCACTGAAAAAACATAAATCCACATGTGGGTTCAATACACTGGGATGATCTAATATATCGAAAGCGATGGGTGAAGTCCAAGACTATCATTTCTTTGAAGTATATAAAATTATCTTTGCTTTCAGATTTTATGAGCAGAAAACAGGCCACAGTTTTATCATGGAATAAAATATCAAGACATTAATAGAAATATGCATAGCTCTGATTTATGTAGAACTTGAACATTTAGCTTGATCAGTCTACAAGTATCTGTGGAATATTAATAGCAAGTGTAAATTTCTCTTTGGCTCTTAAAGTCTTTCCTACCCTGGCCCCTTCCTACCTTTCTGGTCTTCTTCCAGTTGAATCTCTGTGATGTAATTAACAGTCATCTTCCCTATGTTCCTCCAACATGACAGTTCATCTCCTGCCTTGGTCCATTCTCTCTGCCTGTCCCTCAGGTCTGGAACAATCCTCCTGCTCATCTCTTCCTCCTGGCTTTACTTGGCTCTTTTCAGGTCTCAGCTAAAGACCCATCTTTCACAAGAAGTTGTTTTTGTCCCCATTGACCTTAATGCCAATACCTTTCCTCTGAGATTATGTCCAAGTTAGCCCGTTTGTATCTCATTTGTCCTTGGCTGTTTTTGAGTCTTCTCCCCAGTTAGTTTGTGAGATCTTAGAGAGCAGGACCCTGCTTTTGTCTTTCCTCCTATGCCTAGCTAAGCTTCCCAGAATGCCTGGCACATAGCAGGCACTTAGTAAATGCTTGTTAACTGGCTCAGTGATTCAACTTGAGTTGAACTTGTCACTGAATCAGACTCATGATGGCTACCATGACACTCACTCACCTCAAAGATACTTTAGGGACATTATTATTAGGGACAAGTTCCCACTGGATAAACCTCACAGCAGGTCAAAATGCTGTTGATTGAGTTTCACTTAAGGATGTCTAATGGGAACATTTCTTCTCTTGGAGAAATCCAGCTTCCCCAGTTGTCTACCCCAGGAGTTATATAGCCTTCATGGTCCAGGCTATGGGAAAAGGAAGTGTGAGAATATGCTGACACTGGGGATATTTCCCCACTGAATAGTAAATACAAGGTTTGTATCACTCTGTATCTCTCTCTCTCTCTCTCTCTCTCTCTCTCTCTCTCTCTCTCTCTCTCTCTCTGTCTCTCTCTCTCTGTGTCTCTCTCTCTCCCTCCCTCTCTCTCTGTCTGTCTGTCTCTCTCTCTCTGTCTCTCTGTCTCTCTCTCCCCTCCTCTTTCTCTGTCTCTCTCTCTCCCTCTCTCTCTCTCTCTCTCTCTCTCTCTCTCTCTCTCTCTCTCTCTCTCTCTCTCTCTCTCTGTCTCTCTCTGTCTCTGTCTCTCTCTGTTTCTCTCTCTCTCTCTCTCTCTCTCTCTCTCACACACACACACACACACACACACACACACACACACACACTACTATAGAGGTTCTTAAAAATTAAAAATAACTGAATTTCATCTTTTGAACTCCCCAATTCCCCGGGCTTCTTTTCTTCTGGCCCTCGTCCCTACGGTCATTACTCTTGATCCAACAGTCAAGGGACGTATTAATGTATTTGAGGTCTAAAAGAGTCCCAAAGCCAGATTAGTCTGGGAAATGTGGCTCTGCAGAGCTTAAGCTAAGTGCTCCAGCTTTTCTTTTAAAGTCACTCAGTCCTCCCTGACATTTTAATTAGACCTCCTAATGTTTATTTACTTAGCCTGTCACTTGGCTTAATCTTCCTGTTTCCCAGTACGAGAAAATGGACAAGAATAGCTATTCATTTAGTGAGAGCTGTAAACAGTGGACCTTCCAGAAAGCAGTTGCTGTTTACACTGTAATCCTTTTTAAACATAAATCCATTCATCTCTGGTTCTGACTACCTGAAGGGTCACCGTGCTGCCATGGGGAGGCGGATGGACTGGGAGTCCTAAGATTCAGGTTCAAGTTCCTCCTCAGCTCTTTACCATCTGTATGGTCTTGGGCAAGTAGGCAGAGACAGGGCCTGAGAGAGAGACAGACAGACACACAGACACAGACACAGAGACACAGAAAAAGACAGAAAGAGATAGAGAGGCAAACAGAGACAGAGAGACAGACAGAGAGATTGAGGTTGGTTTTAGATTCCTTTTTTTATAAAATGAGAACTACTACTCGATTGTAATTAGCTTTGAGTTTGGATAATGCTAATATTGATCTAGTGAGAGTTATGATCATGGAATGTGAGTCACAACTTACTGAATAGAAGCTAGTCAAGGATTTTAACAAGCTTTAACAAGGATCGGGCCCCACACACCTATTGTGGCATGGGAGTAGGACATGTAACTGCCATGTACAATGACACAAAGAGCTGAGATCATTTTTTAAAGATCCCGTAGCAAAATGGACAAAGGAAAGAATGCTTTAAGGGGAAACATCACCAGCACGAAACAAAAAGACAAGATGCCAGAATGCCTGCCTCTGTGGTGGGTAAAAGCCAAAGCTGCATCAGTATTCTGTGGTTTGCCATCATCTACCAGAAATGGAAGTAATAGAAATGGAATATGGCTTGGTGTTCACATTGGCAAACCCCATCCCTTTTAAGTCAGCAGCCGGTCGGACGAAAGCATTGAGATGGAAATGAAATGGATAGATGAGGAAGAAACATTTTACAATCAAGTTCAATCACACAATGTCAAAATTTCCACAGATTTTCTGTGGTAGTTCAATACACTGACGTTCTGAAGCGAATAATGGAAGGCAGCAGCTATGCTGATCAACACATTTCTAATGAGGCTGAAATAGGCTTCTTCCAGAAAAGGGTACATCATAGAACTTGTATTTCTAAGAAAGAAAAAAAGCCAACCTAAATTGAAAGTGTCCGAGGGGCTTCTACCATTTTGCTTTGGAGGTAAGGCAGGATGAAAACCAGTCCTTGTTCATCAGTCTCAAAATCCTCACACACTGGGAGGCCACAACCACTGATTGCTCTTGGTTCCATGATGACAACAGGGGTTGCTTGCAAGGACTCGTTTTCAAGTTAGCCCAACAATTGCCAAATAATACAAGTTCAGCACGATCACGTCCCAAGCATTACTGATTTTTGAGGTGATTGATATCATTCAACTAGGCTCGATTGGTGAGAAGAGGAGCAAACCCAATTCAGAAGATATGAATGATGGATGCTCTCTATACCTGCCTATCAGCCAATATATCCAGATTTAAAGAAAAAGAAAACGATCCAGTCATTGCTGCCCAAGTATTTCAAATGACAGTTAAAAGCACACTTTAGTCATATTGTTGGTGCACTCTTCTCCCTAGGGGTGATATGCAGTCATATAGTTTTCTTTCTTTTTTTTTTAAAACATTGTTTTATTTGGCCATTTCCAAACATTATTCATTGGAAACAAAGATCATTTTCTTTTCTTCCCTCCCTCCCCCACCTCTCCCATCGCCAACGTGCAATTTCACTGGGTATCACATGTGTTCTTGATTCGAACCCATTTCCATGTTGATTTTCTTTATTACTTGGTATAGCGTTTTCTTATTCTTAGCTAGTATTGCATTATATAAAATCTTGTTTCCAAATATTTCCATTGCATGTTTCCATTGGGCAGAAACCAACTACCCCATTTTATGAACAGTTATAACTCTGAATGCTATGAATTCAATAACGTGACTACTTCCTGGATGTTGTTATTGGCACTAATTGGGACCTAGCTAGAGATTAAGCCTGAGAAGCATCTACCAAGTGCAATGACCAAGACAAAGTAATAGTTGCCCTTTAGTTGAAGTAGGCAGTGGGCAGCCCAATAGAAGACAGAGATAAGCAGCTTTCAAGTTCATCTGGTTCAATTCCCTCATCACTTAAATTAAGAAGAACCGTACAAGGTAAAATGAGAAGGAAGAACGCAGAACTTTGAGGGTAGGGGTTGGAGAAGGGAGGATCAGGGAAACCTTCATGGTGGAGGGAGTGACTGACCTAAACATTGAATTAAGATTAATTTACAAAGAGATAGAAATGAAGAGGGAGGATATCCTAAGTATCACACAAAATTAATGCACAGAAGTAAGGGAGATCGAATGCCATGTTCAGGAAACATGTCCTGTAGTTTGGCTGGAACATGGACTTTGGAATGGGGTAAGATATCTCCCAGCAGTCAATTAACAAGCCTTTATTAGATACTTATCATGGACCAGTCACCATCCTTGGTGCCAAACATATAACGGAAAAGATGAAACAATTCCCATTTTCTTTTTTTCTTTTTAGGGTAGCAAAATGGCCTTTAATTGTAATATGCCAAAGGAGCTCAGTGTAGAGCTGTTTCCAACCATCCCTAGTTTTAAAGAGTTTGAAATTCATAAATACCAAAACAGAAAAAGTAAATTCAATGAAATAGGAGAAAAGGAAGATTGCTCCCATATGGGATCGCAAAATGGGATGTTTTAATTGAGCAAGTCATCAGGTTAATAAAGAGTGATTGATTCCTTCATAATTAAGGGTTCCGATTTCTAATTAGTAATGTTGATTCCACTAATAGACAACATTAAAATGGTGGTTAGTATAAATAATGGCAGCCTTTTTTGATGATCCAGAAGCCACCTGGGGATCTGGAGCTGCCGGGGTGGGGGGTGGAAGGGTAGAGGTTCACTGTGAGCATTCATCTCTTCATTGATCTCTAAAGGCAGCTACTAGAATTGTTTGCTTAAGACGTGGCCAACTCCCAAAGTCCCTGCCTACAACTACTCCATTCTTCTCCACCAATTATCCTGGGCAAGTCACTTAACCCCCATTGCCTAGCCCTAACCACTCTTCTGCCTTGGAACCAATACACAGTATTAATTCTAAGATGGAAGAGAAGGGTTAAAAAGAAGAAGAAGAAGACTACTTTCTACACTGTCACCACTTGGACTCCTAAATCTCTTCCCCACAGTAAATGCCCAAATATTCTTCCCCCCACTCTGCTGGAGAGCTTCCTCCAGGGTATTTCATTGAAAAGGCAGCCTGGCTCAGATGGAAGGACCAGGGGATGGGAGAAGCTCAGCTGCGGGTCTGCCTGAGACCTTCCTCCTTACAGGACCTCGAGCAGTTCCCTCGTCCTCTTAGAGCTTCGTTTTCTTCATCTGTAAGATGGAAACTGATGCTGGGACTGATTTCCTCTAGAGATGGAATGCCAATCACTTTGACAACCTTCAGACAGTCTCTGAAATCAGTGATGAATTCCTTTATCGTGCTTGTAGGTGGTACAGCTGAGAGTGCTGAATTTGGACTCAAAACCCTTTGTGTTCCAACTTTTCCTTGAACATATGAGTTTTGTGACCTTGGGCAAGTCACTTAACCTGTAATCATCTGTAAAATGGAACAAAATAGCACATAACCCCTGGATTGTTGGAGGGATCAAATGTGATGACAACTAACAAAAGTGCTATTTTAAGGTTATTTTTATAATTATTATTTCAGGGAGACTGTGGGTCTTCTAAAATGATTTTTTTAGTTAATGGAATCATTTAGTCAAATTCCAGGCAAATTGTCAGGGACAAGAAGAAGGTAACATTGATGTGTGGCTTTTAAAAATGTTTTTTAAACCCTCACCTTCCATCCTGGAATCAATATTGGTTCCAAGGCAGAAGAGTGGTAAGAGCGAGGCAATGGCAGTCAAGTGATTTGCCCAGGGTCACACAGTCGGGAAGTGTCTGAGGTCAGATTTGGACTCAGGACCTTCCATCTCTGGGCCTGGCTCTCCATCCACTGAGCCACCCAGCTGACCCACCTTTATGTGTTTTGTTTTGTTTTCTTTAAACTTTACAATTGGTCTTACAATGAGTATTATGTTTTGGTTCTACGATAAGAGTGATAAGTGCTAGGCAATGGGGGTAAGTGACTCACCTAGAGTCATACAGCTTTCAGGATCCCTGCCTCTAGGCCTGGTCTATCCACTGTACCCCTAGCTGCCCCTCAGTTATCTCAGTTAGTACTCTCGCTTCTTTCCATTTATCTGGACCCAGCAGGGGGAGATTGGCCAAGTAAGGGCTCGGTAGTCCTCATTCGTCCAGGCAGATTTATCATCGTTATTATTTTTTAATCCCAGAAGTGTACTCCTTTGGGGCGAGCACGCCCTCGCCCATGTGCATTGTGGGAGTCCGCGGCCACCAGTGTTTAGCTGCGGGGCTCAGGCTGGGTCCCCAGGACCAGTCTGTCTTCCCAGCTGTGCACTCTCAAAGAGTCATTTTCCAAACATCTTCAGCTCCCCAATGCAGCTAAACCAAACATTGCTTGCGCAGGCCTGCCAGACTCGGGATCACGGAATGTCCATAAGGAACTGGAACGGGTCGGGGTCGGGGCCGGGGACGCTGGAACGTCGGAGTGTCAAGGGGGCAGGAATCTTCCGTCCCCGCCTCCCGCTCGCCCCGAGCCCTCTCAGAGCCCTCCATTTCCCTGGGCGCGCTGGGAGAGCCACCCACCAGCCAGAAATAAAAGCGGGGTTTCTATGGCTCACGACGCAGCGTTCCTGAGGCTGGGGGTGGAAGACGACCCAACCCACAGCCGAGAAGGCTTCAGACGGGTTTGTTTGAATCTGTAAAATGGCAAGGAGCCCCTTCGAGAGGACGCCTGCTCTACGCTCCACGAGGCTGACCACTCTTTGGACGTGGCTCTTCATTCCGACTTCTTAAGTCCAATATCCTCTCGTTTTATTTGGATTTCGGAAGTCGCCCAAACGCCGTAAGCTCGAACGTCAGGCAAATTTAGCTGGTGAGGACTCTGGTAGAGACATTAATCTGTTCATACCAAAGAGCTGTCACTGGCATTCTGGTTTAACTCATCATTTTACAAATCCCAGCAGTTTCTCAAAAGGTCCTTTCATGGAAGTCCTCAGGAGCTGTTGGGCGAGAGAAAATCAAGGTATTTGACACTCATTACTGGGGCATCTGGGTAGCTCAATGGATGGAGAGCCAGGCCTAGAGATGGGAGGTCCTGGGTTCAAATTTGGCCTCAGACACTTCCCAGCTGTGTGACCCTGGACAAGTCACTTAACCCCCATTGCCTAGCCCTTAAATTTTTTCCACTTTTGTATACATAGTATTGGCTTAAATGGCTGAAAGATGAGTAAATAGTTGCTGAATTAATTGCATTCTGGGTAATATGTAAATTATAAGGAAGAAATGTACTAGTTTCCAGACAATAGGCAATGAGTTTGAAATGACATTTGAATTTAAGCCAAATCTGTCCATAGATCTCCCAGAAGCCCCCATCCTAGGAATCATTTCATTTTTATTGGATCTTCTGGGTCATGAAGCTGAGCTTCCTTTGCCTCTTGGTTTCCCTTCATTATTGAATCACTGATTTTTAACTTTTAAACTATTTATAAAATTAGACAGACAATGTGAGATCGTTTGAGTTCATCGTTTTCCATAGAGCATCTCGGGAGATTTGGAGAAAATAATTGAACCCACAGGTTCGGCCCCCTTCCTGACTGGGCGGGTGGGATTGTAGGTACCCCAACCATACAGGATCTGAGAGGCATATTTAGATGGGCAGGTAAAAGGTCAGGATGCTTGAGCCTTAAGAGACTGTATTGGCCAATGGGAAGGACTTCTAGAGTGTCTGGAGAATCAGGGGTTCAAATGGCGCCCCTGATTGTCCACAGGAGCACACACAGATCTGGGATTCTCTGTCCATGTCCATGTCCCATGTCCAAAAGGATTTCCTCTCCGAGGCATCTGAGGAGTCCTCCATCCAGCCTCAAGCTGAAGTCTCTCTTCTCCACATTCTGACCCAGCCAAGCTCCCAGAGGAGTGTGGGACATGTCTAGGGGAACAAAGGAACAAACAGAGCTTTGGGCAGCCTGGTGACTGCGAGCGACAAAGAGCTGGTCTAATTCTAGAAAGTGAAGTGGGAAGTGGAGAAGAATCAGCTTTCGAACTGGAAGGCAGGCCAGCAGAAAAGGGAAGTAAACAAAATGGAAACGACTGAAATGTAGAACAAGGGAGACAGATTGAAAAAATGAACATCCGACCAGTGGATAGTCACAGCGAGGGGGCATTCCAGGAACTGCAGATTGAGGAGACAATGGGTCAAAAATGGTTTGGGTGGGCTGCTCAGAAAGCCCCTTTTGGCACTGGCTAAGATAAAGTAGGGAACCACTGCCTTCTGTCCAAGGTTTCTGAATTGTCAAGCTTTATACTCCTCTCCGATGACAGATGGGCAGTTGGAGGCAGACTGGGGTGGCGGGATGGGCATCATACATGAAGTCAGGAGAATTTGGTTTGGAATCTCACTTCTGCTGCTTGTTTAGCTGGGCGACCAGAGGCTGTTCAGGGATGGACAAAGCCCGGTTTAGCCGCCAGTCCTTAAATTCCATGCGCTGACCATCAATGGGTTGAAGGGAGCAACCCACCAAAATGTCTTGTGCTGTGCAGCTCTGGGGTCTCAGACCAAAACCACAGAATACAGGCAGAAGATCAGCATTCAAATTCCAATTCTCCTACTTACCCCTTTGTTTGACTTGGAAAATTAACCAACCTCTTAGTGCCTCAGTCTCCCCTTTTTATGGAATTATGGATTGAAGAGATGGGCTTTCTCATCATTTCCCACTTGAATGATTCTTCTCCTTGAATATGTATGAATCTGCTCTTTGCAGTTCAGCCATTTTTCAGTCAGTCTAACTCTTTGTGGCCCCATTTGGGGTTTTCTTGGAAAAGGTACTAGAGTGGTGTTCCACTTCCTTCTCCAGCTCATTTGACAGATAAGGAAACTGAGGCAAGTAAAGATTAAGTGACTTGTCCAGGGTCACTAGCTACTGTCTGAGGTCCTATATGAGCTGAGGTCTTCCTTACTTCAAGCCCAGCACTCTATCCACTGCGCTACCCAGCTGCCCACATTTTCTGTTAGGATGTCCTAAATTCCTAATGTAAAATTGGTCTCTGGTGGATGGACTCATTTATCTCTGAAATTAATTCTCCATGAAATAACCAGAGTAGATTCTGCTTCCTTGTAAGTGAAAACAATGTATGAACAGGAATGCCTAGCAACTTCTATTCACCAAAATACTCATTTCTTTTGCACCCACTATATGGGAGACTCTTGGCTAGGGCCTGGGGATCTGGAGCGAAATAGGAGACAGCCCCTTCCCTTAAGGAGCTTCCATTCTCATGGAGGAATGGGGAGTAAGAAGAAGCATGGTATGCATAAGGGGGAAGATGGTTGGGCAAGGGGAATCTCCAAAACACTCCAGGAATCTTTGAGGAGGGAGAGAACATCTTCAGTTCAATAGATCCTGAAAGGAAACAGCAAGGAGCTAGAACCCAATTTGAGCCTTGAATGAAGAACAAGGCCTTGCAAAGGAAAAAATGATGACATAGGGTATGACAGGCATGGCGGACGCCCTGAGCAAATGCCAAGAGGCAGAAAATGATGTGTCAAGTTTAGAGAGCAGCTCTCGGGCCCCTTTGCTGGAAGAGACAGAACTCCAAGTGGAATAACATAAAAGAAGGCTGCTAGGTAGATGAGGACCAGAATGGGGGGAGCCTTGAACACCAGGCCAAGAATATGGCATTTTCTTCTCAAAGGAACCAAGGAACATGATCGCTTTTCCTGAGAGGGAGTGACACAGAGAGAATCTTAGTGAGGAGCATGGCTTTAGCCACTGCATGGAAGATGGATCAAAGAGACAGGAGAAGAGAAGCGAGGAAGCCACTTAGGAGGAGAAGCTGGGTACTGGGGAGCCTTCAGAAGACTGTAGCATGGTGAGACATATGCACTGAGAGAGCATGAATTCTTTGGAGTGGTTGGAGGGATGCCCTGGATCGGGGAAGGCTGAAGCTCTTAGCTGAGCACTGATGGGGTCTGGACTTGACTGGAGGCCCTGGGAGTGATGGCACATCCTGGAAGGTGCACCATCATGTAAGAGAGCTGCAGCCAAGCATCTCTGAGCTCCTGGGCCCATTAAGAAGAGACCCAGAATTCAGTATTTAATAATTCTGTAACCACAGTAATGGCTCACATATACCTCACTTAATCTCTGTGGAGGATGGTGCTGTTAGAGTTGCCATTTTACAGATGAGAAACGGAGGCTTAGATGAAAGAAGGGATGCCCAGGGTCAGCCAGATCCTGAGGGCCTGGGGTGGGATTTGAACCCAATTCTTCATGACTCCACACAGTGCCTGTTCTCCCTGCCATGTATAGGTTTTTCCATGAGATATTCTCACTTCTCCAATGATGACGATGAATTCTGTAAGGGTGGAACATGTTTCTCACTTCTGTGATCACACATACCACTGCCCAGCACGGTGCGAGGCACAGAGTTGGCACTAGGTCCAGGCTGATTGTGAGCCCAGCAGAGAAAAGGAGAGAAGCCCAGCACCTCTGAACAATGCTGGCTGTGGCAATGCGAGCTGCCCATCCTCCTTCCAAGGAATGAGCCTGCGGCCATGAACCACGCCAAAGCCAGGCCGCCATTTTGCTAGAGCTGACGTCTCCTGGCCTTTGATGCAGGCCCTGCCAGGGGCAGCCGCCTGATAAGGATCGAGCCAGGGGGATGAGGGGGATGGAGCCCACAATTCCCGGCACTCACTTCAGGCAGGCAGTAGCCGTTGCCAAACCACACGAGCTCTGTGCAGTGCAGGTTGAGGGGCCGCTCCTGCAAAGAGATGAATCAAGAGCTGCCCCCGGGCAAGCTGTAAACCGCTCTGGGCTTGGCAGGGGCTGGGACGGGGCCAAGTCGCTCCAGCCAAACGGGGATAATCATCCAAAGGGAATGTGCCCGGGCCCTCCTGACTGGAAGAGGCTGGGAAGAATCAGAGGACAAGCAGGCACTGCAGACTAGAAATGCAACGAGCGTGTCCCTGTTTCTCCTCGCGAGGGTGCCCCCTCCAGGGGGGGGAAGGGGGAGAGAACTCCCTGGAACAGACAATTCATCATGAAAGTCATCATTAAAGCTTTGACCCAATAGCTCTGCGATGGGGCATCTGCCCTGAGAAGGTGACCAGGAGCAGAGCGAGAGCTCCCTTCTCAGCGCTTCTGAGTACTCTAGAGGAAATCTGTCCCCCAGTCGAGACGCTACCTTAGGAGAGCTCTCAGCGTCTGGGCCGCTAAAATGGCCCGGTGAACGCACTCAGGACGACACTCATTTGTCGGCAGCTCCGTTCAGCCTTTCTGAGCCCAAGTTTATCGGGAAAAAAGCAGGAGTTGGGCTTACGGTTTTCTCTGGCTCTCCGTCTGTGACTCAGTTGCCCTGTGTTGAAAACAGACTGAATTGCTTTTCCAGGACCATCTTAGTCCGGTGACAGACAGAAAGAGTCCTCATGCATGCAGGGCTCAGTTAATGATGAATTCTTTGGCCACAGCAAAGACAATATGCAGAATGGCTCTGGGTCTTGTGTGCCGCCTTCCCTTTGGCTCATCCGGGAAAGTAGCAGGGAAGGGGCGAAGGCGGCTGTGAATCCGTTTTGAGATACTTTAGTTTGTCTTTGGGGACCCTAAATGTGGAGCCTTTTCGTAATCAACAGCACGGAGGCATGATGTAACTCAATCTGGCGACGGGGAACTCACTCCCCTCCACTCCTTATCGCACGCCATGTTTCTGCACCAGCTAGAACTCGAGTTCCTTGAGACAAAGATGGTCTCGATTTCCTTTTGTTTCCTTACTAATAGCTTAGTAAGTCAGTCCACAAACTTTTATTAAATGCCGGCGATGTTCCAGGCACTGTGGTAATCTCGGTGGTCGCAAGAAGAAGCAAAAGGCGCCTCCTGACCTCAAGGAGCTTAAACATCTAATTGAGCTTGGAGAGGAGAGCAGGCAAACCAACAAATAGAAGCAGAGCTCTATACGGGATAAATAGAAGAGAATCCGCAGAGGGAAGGCGCTGGAAGGAAGAGGAGGTGCAGAGAGCTGGCGGAAAAGAAGGGATTTTAGGCAGCCAGGAGGCGCACGGGGGCAGCCAGAGACAATTATGGGAGCTGAGAGGTGGAGCGGCTTGTCCCCGGAGCTGTCAGAAGGCCAGTCACTGGACCAGGAGTACATGCTGGGGAGGACGGTAGGAGGAGGCCACGCTAGGCTGGGAACACTTCCTAGAACACTAGGAAGACCAAACAGAGCTCCATTAATGTGCAGGGAAGGGACCTGGTCAGACCTGCATGTGCTTTGGGAAAATCACTTCAGTGGCTGAATGGAGGATAATTCCACACAGGGTGTTCATTCATTCATTCATTCATTCATTCATTCATTCATTCACTCATTCACTCATCCAGTCATTCTGTTTGGGTCAGAAAATCCTACGTAAAAATTAAGGAATTCCAAATGACTCCAACGAAAAATACAGTGATTCTCCAGAGCCTGAACTGCCCCATCTCAGCTCACTCCTTTCACTTACTACTAAAGTGATCTTGGCTAAGTTATTCACCTCTTTGTGCCTCAGTTTCTGCATCTGTAAAACAGGTAGAATGATATCATGAATGTCTACCTTAGAGGCTTATTAAAATGCTATACTTTATAGATGAGGAAACTCAGATTAATTTGGGGTGTGTGTGTGTGTGTGTGTGTGTGTGTGTGTGTGTGTGTGTGTGTGTGAATGTGCAAACATGAATTAGGGCTCTGTGTACCTTTCTGGGATTACCTCGAGTATCGCCTCATACGATGACTCATTCTTTCTTCAGACCCACCAGCATTCCATGTCTATGTCCAATATCCTTGGAGATCGGTGCTGGGTGACATGGAGAACACATGAGTCAATGATGAAAATTTATTGGCTTATCGTAGAAGTGAAGACATTGACGGAAAGCCCTTTTCTCCTCATTATCCATCCTCGCCTTAGCATTGCTCTCAGCATGATGTCATTCATTTGCACACATTACTTACCCATCTATAACCTCTGCCTTTTCAAGGTTTCCATCTCTCCTTCTGCAATAAATATGTCATGGAAGATGCACAGAAACGGGCCCATTGGCAGACAGGAGTGCCTACGAGCACGTGGCTGATTGTATCACTGGAGTCAAGTTAAATGCGGGATGATTCATTCCTTCCATTGGCTTTAACTTTCACCTGGGAATACTTCAAAAACTCTCATTACAGAATATTTCGGAATGAAAAGGACTAAAAGAATCCGATGTGATTTTGAAACCCGAGTCCAGCACTTGTTGTCCAAAAGTTTTGAACCCAAGATAAAAAGTATTTTCAAAAGAAGAAATGCTAAGTATCAACAACCCTATGAAAATGCCGTCTGTCATCAATAACAAGAGAAATCTAAAGCAAAACAAGTCCAAGATAGCATCTCGCATGCATCAGACCGACAAAGACTATGTTGGCAGCCACACATTAAGATAGGCACATGATTTCATGGCTGGCAGAGCCATGGATTTGTTTTGTGATTCTGGAAAGCTATCTGGAACTGTGTGGAGGAAGTCTCTGATTGCATTTACCTTTGGATTCAACAATTCCATTGCTACACCAAGGAGGCCAGTGATCAAAAGAAATGTTCTCTATAGGCCAAATACTCCATCTCTCAATTCCAAGCAGTCTCCCTGGCTGCCTCCCATCTCAGGAACATTATTCTCATTTCTGCCTCCTGGTTTCCTTTGAATCTCAGCGTCAAGTGGAAGTAGAGGTCTGCTACATCCTGGTCTTTCTCAATCGTAATTAAGATTAAGCTGCTCCTCTAAGATGACTCCCATAGAGACACCTATCCAGAACTTGCCTGGGCACATTTGCCTCTGCCATTAGACTGGGGGGCTTTGAGAATAAGGACTGGTTTTCTTTTAATCCCCAGCACTCAGCACAGTGTCTGGCACATGGTGGGCACTAAAGAAATGATAACTGACTCTTTATAGTCACAAAAAGCTATTTCCAGTGGTTGGAGAATGCATCAATTCTGCTGTGTGAATGTGATAAAATAGGAATAATTGCAAGAAATATAGGAAGCAATAATACAGAGTGGAGAAAGTAAAACTTGGGAAACAGCGTAAACAACAGTAATAGCCAACATGGCTATAGTTCTTTAGTTTACCAATTGGTTTACACAGGTTATCTCAATGAATCCTTATGCTAACACTAATGGGTAGGTTCTCCAGGAAAATAAATGAACATGATCCTAATGGGTTACAGAACCAAGACCAAAGATAATGGCCCATGTTGTCTAGGCTTCTTTTCCTTCTTTTCTGTTAAGAAAGGTAAATAAAAAGAGCAGAAAGTTCCTTGTGTGCTGTCAGTCACAATTTCAAAATATTTCCATCTTTCACATGACACCTGGAGACCTGAAGAATTGTATTTCAGCCCAGTCCTTAGCAAATGGCCATTGTGAATTTTAAAACTATTCCACCCTCATCAGACTGTACTTTAGAAGATTTGATTTAGCTATTTCCTGATCAATAACAGTAGAGATACTTGGAATAACAGAATTAGGTCTTGTGAAGTCCACATTTTCTCCACCCTCCTTAGTTTAACAAGATTAGGAAGGTCTGCACCAAACTCAAGGATTAAGTATCTGAGAAAAAAGGCAACAGACATGTGCAGAAAAAAAGCAGACAGACCCCTGGGCTGTCTTAAGTCAAGCTAAGCAATGATTGGTACAGATGAGATGCAGGAAAGTGATGTAAAACCGTCTATATAAGGCACATCACTTCCTGTCTCTTCCTCTTTCCCTGGAGAGGAGACTCTGGATGGCAGTGTGCTAGGCAGTCCAACAATCTTGGAGTGGTGGCAGTTATTTTGTCTGGGTTTGGTGGTGAGTTTTGCCCTGGAGATGATTTCAGGTTGGGGCATCTTGGCTTAGCCTTTTCCTTTTAGAAGTCCAAGCCTGACTCCTTCCTCCTTCATACTCTAAAACCTTATCTCCTAATCTCCCCTCTTGGTACTAGCCAGGCCCGGGGTGGGGGTGGTGGGGAGAAAACCTACTCCTTTCCTTATTCCTTCTCCTTAATCTCCTCCACTATCAATTAAATCACCATACAATTTCCAGCTGACTTAGGTATTTTATTATTTGGGATTTCCCCTGGCGACCAAATTAAATTTAGATTTTTAAGTCACAATGCTAAAATTATCCTTTACACCATCAATGTCTCTTCAGTAAGGTTTTTGACCTGGGGTTTAGATAACCCATGCTATTTTTGTATCCTGTGTCCAACAGCAATTAATAATTAGCTAAGATTTCCAGGCAGAGTCAAACATTGAAAAAGTTTTCTCTCCAGTCATATCGCAAAGAAAATAAAAATCATCACTAAATGCTCTGAAAAGGTGATTTAAAAAAAAAAATAACATTTTAAATAATTAAACACAGTAATTATAAAGTAAAACTCCATCATATGAGTTCTTTTGGAAGTGAGAAGCATTTTCTGGAGATCTTAACCCTTTGGTATCCTGGGAATACAAAGACCCAAATGAAAAGATCCCTACCTTCAAGAGGATCATTTTCCATAGGGATGGGCAGTGGAGGGAAAGAAGACATATAGAATTATTCTTTACAATTTGTCTCTATTTAAAGGAAAACTGGCCACATTTCCTCTGTGAATCCTTATTTTTTTTTTCCCAGCCCAGCCCTCCCCAGGGTCACTAAAGTCCTTTTATTAGACCAGCCACTTCTTCCAAGGTGATATAATGCTGACTCCCAGAAAGCATTTTCTACACAGATTGACTCATGGAAATACATTCTTCTTAGTGATGCTGATGCTTCTGCTAAACACAGCATCTGGGAAGATGGAGTTTCAAGGATATACATACAAGCAATCCTTGAGAACTGTTCCCTAAACAATGGGCTCAACCAATAAGGGCAAGGTCTTTTGTGCCTTTCCATTCTTTATTCTTAAATTTTCTCTTCTCCCCCTGTTTTCCAGATCTATCACCTTGTAGGTGAGATATTTTATGTTCTCTTCTAATTTCTTGGTGTTTTGGCTTTGCTTTATTAGTTCTTGCTTTAAAGCCTGGTTTTCTTTTACAGTTTGGTCAAACTGGTTTTGTAGATGCGTGAATTTCTTTTGCATCATTTCCCACTTTTCCTCCCAGAGGGCTTCCATCTTTTTGGTCCTTTCTGATTCAAATTCTTCATGGGTTTGTGGAGAGTTTCTATTTCCTTTGGAAGATTTTGGAGAATTTTCTTGTATATCTTCTTCTATCTGCTCTGTATTTTGTATTTTGGCTCCATAGAATGTGTCCAGAGTCGCCCCTTTCTTCTTATTTTTCTTGGTATTTTGGGGCTTCTGTGCTTCTGTGGAGTTTGTCATCTCTGAACGTGGAGGATTAGCTTTTCTTGTCTTTGTCTGGTGATCAGAGGCTTTAGTCCTGGGCAGATGTTGGTTCTATGAGCGTTCCCTGGGTTAAACTGAATATGCCTCACTGGAACTGGAATGGAAGGGTCGGACCACGAGGCCACACTCTCCCCCTGGCTCGATTTCCGGAAGTTGCCTTCAGAATCCCTGGCCGTGAGGCTGTTTCGTCGGCCTGCGGGGGGATGGGCTGCCGCTTCCCCAAGCTCCGAGAGCACAGACTTTCACTGAGACTTGGATAGCAGGATCCAGCCCGTGAGGCTGTCTTGCCCGCCCTGAGGGTTGCTGTTGTTTTGACCAGCTCTCTGCAGCGGAGGCCCCAGGCAGTAACTTTCACCCGGACCGACCGGCTCTTTGACCGACTGGCTCTTTGCAGCGGAAGCCCCAGGCAGTAACTTTCACCCGGACTGGGACTTGGGTAGAAGACCCTGAGGGTTGTTGTTCCTCAGACCCTGCTCTCTGAGCCCGGCACGGCTGCCGCTTCCGGGAGCCTTGGACTCTGCGCTCCTACCCCTGAGGTCTGAGTGATCTCGGGTTCTGGCTTTTAGGGGGAGCCGTACCTTTTGAACCGGGTCCAGGTCCAGGAGGAGGGTTCCCAGGGTCTGTGCTGTTGATCGTTTTGAATTTCGGCGCCTTAGGAGCTTATCGTTTGAGATCGGTCGGGAAGGGTTTTCCGGAGATCTGAACTTCAGCTTTCTCTAAGCCGCCATCTTAACCGGAAGTCGTGCCTTTCCATTCTGACTCTATGGTCTGATGTAGCCCTTTATGGGGAAAAGAGCCCTTGACTATAGATAAGACAAGTAGAAAGGTTCCTAGAGGCCATCTAGCCCAACCCACACCTGAATGATGATCTCCTTTATGACACTCCAGAAAGTGGTCAGGCAGCCTTTGCTTCAAGGATCTTCAAGGATGGGGAGTACACAACCTCCTCAGTCAGTGTAGGACCCTTTTGGAGAACCCTTGCCATTAGGAATGAAGCGATCAGGTGCTTTGCTCTAGTTCTTGCTTCTGGACCTCCGGTTGGTTTCTTGACCAGATCTTCCTCATCATTCCTTGTTCTGGCCACTGGAGCCAAGCATATCCATTCTTTTGCTCTCTTTACCATTAGATATCTTCAAATATTTGTAGCCAGCTTCCTTTTCACCCCTGAGCCTTCTCCTTGCTAAGCTAAACATCTCAGTTTCTTCAGCTAATGCTCAGATGCATCATTTCAAGGACTTTCATCATGCTGAGCACCTTCAGAATAGGGCTTTGAGACTTTGGGAAAGCACTTTGACATGGATTTCTTGGCATTTCAGTTTGCCTGAAACACTCAATGGGAGAGTTAAAAGTAAGTTCCCAGCTAGACATCTCTAATAAATAGTTGGAACAGTGTGGCCTCCTCATTTCCCCCAAGGGTGATTGTTTTTCTTTTCCCAGCAACCTGTATACCTTTAGACCAAACCCAGCCAACTATCAGATAAAAGTTGGCCCACGCTCTATCTAGGGACCGGTTTTATATAACCATCCCGGGGAATTCCAGACTATTCTTGTCTCATTATTTTTTCTCAGCATTGTTCTTGAAATGGTTAATGAAAATCTCACCCTGGGCTTGGCTTGTGGGTTTTTTAGTAGTGGTTAGAGATCAAACAATCAGCTCTGGGCATATTGGCCTCCACTAGCTGGTACATTTCCCAGGGGCGCCAGTTTCTGGGCTCTTTCGATCATAGATCCTCCCATCCTACATGTCATTAGGATCTGAAAGTCTCCCTTGAATTACTGTGGTCAAGCCCTCAGGGAATTCTGAAATGGAGGAAGCAGAGCTTCACTGCTTTTACATGCTCATGAGCCCTGGCCCATGAACGCTGTGCCAGGCTCACTTTTATACTGGTGGACTTTGGAATGTCGAGCAATTTCAAAGTTAAGTTCAGAAGTCAATTCAAAATTATTGATTAGGTGCCAATTATGTGCCAGGCAAGAGGAGGTATGGTAGAATGGGTAGAATGCTGTCTTGAAAGTGACATATCCTGGCTAATATAATCCTTGGCCATTCGCTGGATTTCTCAGTGCCCCAAGCAGTTCTGAACAACCATAAGTTTGAGAACAACTATTGATCCTCATTGATGAGAAGAATACATTCAGATTGGTATGTAAAATTTTAAACACCGCATCAATTTTATCCATTGGTTTGATTAATGCAGTAGACTCAAAAACAATATGGAAGGGCCAGCTAGGTGGCTCAGTGGATTGAGAACCAAACCCAGAGATAGGAGGTCTTGGGTTCAAATCTAACTCCAGACACTTCCTTGCTGGGTGACCCTGGACAAGTCACTTAACCTCCATTGCCTGGCCATTACCACTCTTCTGCCTTAGAACCAATATCCAGTATTGATTCTAAGACGGAAGGTGAGGGTTTAAAAATATATGGAAAATGGTCCTTACCCTCAACGAGTTTATCATTTATTAAAAAGGACTGAATGAGAACAGAGAGGTAAACCAAAGATCATTTGAAGAGGGAGAAAGCACTCATGATTTCAGGGACCATGGAAGGCTTCTTATAGAAGAATTGCCCTTACCCCCGACATCCATGTCTTTTCCTCATGTTGCTATGGGTCCCAATATGCAATGTAGCTTCACTTAGTGAAGAAGACTCTCATTATCATGGAACAAATTAGAGATTCTCCTTTTCAGATAATGACGGACCACCTAGATTATTCAACCAGCCAGCCAGTTCTCAAGAAGTTTGTGGGACACTTTGTCCACAAAATGAAATCATTTCTAAACAAGGGTCTTTCTTTTTCACAGATGTAACCCAGAGTCTCCAAAGGGACACAGTAGAGGGAGTCATGATTTCTTAGGAGGGGGCAGGTGGAGAGAATAATTCAATTCAACAGAAATTCATTAAGTATACCCCATGTGCCAGCCGCCATGTTGAGTGCAAGAGATATATACAAAACCATCTTTACCTTCAAGAGTTCACATTCATTCTACTGGGAGGTAACAATGTGCATTCAGAGAAGTGAATGCAAGATATGGATTTTGTGCAAAACAAAGGAATTTGAAGAGTTGCTAATATCTAGGAAGATCAGGAGAGGCTTCATGAAAGAGGTGGTCCCAGAGCCATGTTTGGAAGGATCCTTGGGATTCTAAGAACAAAAGAGAGCCAGTCTGCTTTTACAGTCAGAGAATCCAGGTACAAAGCCCCTCCTCTCTGTACCTGGGGAGTAAGAGACATCCACAAATTCAGAATATCAAGTAGTGCCCAGGGCAGCCATATGAATATGAGAAGTGATTTCAGAAATGCATCATTCCAATGTCACCTGGAGCTCCAGGTCAGCATTCCCAGACCACATTGGCACAACTAAAACTTCCAGGCTCATCCAGCCTTGGCACATCTGGAATTTTGCACCACTCCAGCCTCCTTTCTCCATCACAGGGATAGAGAGGCCAATGGTCTGCTCTCCTCAATTGAAAGGAAGAAAAAGGAAAGGGGGCAGCTAGGAGGTTCAGTGGGTTGAGACCCATGCCAGGAGTTAGAAGGTCCTGGGTTCAAATATGACTTCAGGCACTCCCTAACTGTGTAACTCTGGATAAGTCACCTAATAACAAGGCCACTTTCTCCATTTAGTCCATATGATTCCTTTAGGACCACCACTTTTCACAATAGGACTAAAGACTTAGAACTAGAAGGGACCTTCAAGGACTTTGGACTGGTGCTACTTTATTTATAGTAGAAAACTACATTTTCAAACCCTGATGGGTTAGAGGTGCTTCTTTTCTGAAACTTGGGGCCTTGACTGGAATTGTGAAGGGAAAGGGGACACATCTGTGCCAGTCTCCCCATTCCAGAGAGCGAGAAGTTATCTTGGCATTAGTTGGCAATGCAAATATCACCAATGATGGCTGAACAGCCTGACTCATAACAAACCAGACAAGAGGGAGATATAATTTTTACATCTTGGCTAACATGTCAGCCTATGCTTCTATAACAACAGTGATGACCTAAAATATTTAGGCAACAATCTTAGCTCTGTAACTTCACTCCCTCCCATCATGCCAAGCTGAGCTCCAGTATCACTCTTGGCCCAACTACACCCCACCCCGACCCTCAAAGCACTTCTATTTCCCATAGAATTTAGGAGGCCAGTCCTCTCATTCCAAAAAAGTAACATGCAAAGCTGCTTCAAGAAAATGTGGATGAAGCAGGAGTCAGAAGACAATGATCACTGAATTCTGAATAATCGCCTCCAAATGAACAGCATCCCCATTCTATGGACCATTCTAATTGAAGTCTTCTTTTTCTGAAAAGAGTCAGGGATGGGTGGCCATAGTGTGGCCACTCACCAGCATGGAGGTTTTATTCCATCCTAAATTATCCAGCTCAGTCATCCAAGATGATGGTTGGGAATGTTCTCAATGGGATTCTTAGTCAGTGATGAACCCCTCCAGCTCTGAAATGTGACCCTGTTTGGTGAAAGACAAGTTTATTATGGACAAATGCTCTTCCAAAGCCACTGAGGCAATCAACCTTCAAACCAAGCCATCCTTTGAATTTTTGTCATAGGAAAATGTCTTTTGCCAAGTAGAAAATCAATTAAACTCTTGAATCCAAAGGGGCAGATTACATCCAAACCTCTGCATATTCTATGAAGTTTCAGTTGGCACAATACTCCTTCCTGTTTTTGAGGGGAACATTTACATGGATATTTTTCTATTTCAGACACAAATTATTTGGGCATCATATTGATGTTAGGGAGAACAATTCCTTTAATCATTGAAACTTCCTAGTTATTCTAGACCTGGGCTGTACCACTTAGGAGTCCTGGGGAAGTCTGGAAAAGAATAAACTGGAGACCCCCAGAGATGATTAAAGGTTTGGCAAGGAGTGCTTGTGAGGAAAGATTAAAGAACTCTTTAGCCTAATGTAGACAGGGTGGAGAAAGGATTTAATGGCCATCGATGATGTGGAGAGCAGTCTTCATCCCCCAGTCCCATTGTCACAAGGCTGTTTGCTTTCCTCGTCCACCTGGATGCTTCCACTTTCTCCCACTCAGAAAATAAGGAAACCATCTGAATCTACAATGCATGTAAGAAAGCGTTATCAGTCAGAAAAAGAAAATTGAGGGAAGGGAAATTTGATTCCCTCAACTGCCCTTTTGAGCTCCGGTTTTCTTCATAGCCCAGCTCTGGTGGTTGTCTGTCCTTTGTTCTCAGAGAGGATCAATGATGTCACTGGGTGTTGTCTTGCCTTGAGAGTGAATTGGATTTAAATGATTTCAAGTTGCACAAACTCAACAGCGTCGCTCTCTCTTCCCGAGTCATCAAAGTCCAGTGGCAAGACAAAATTGTTAACACTGATGGTCCAGGATGCAGTGGATGGCCTTGGCACCTGCAGAGTCTGTCCAAGTTCTAAGTGTTCCACAGAGCCAACTTCAGCCACCTTCATGACCATTGGAACACATTGTTTCCATCTGCCCATTCCACCAGGGGAAGACTTCACACGCTTGGGGTAGACATCCCTTAACTCGCTTGGCTTATCTTTGGAGATGGTTTACAAAGATACAATGCTTTCTTGGCAAATGCACTGGAGTGGTTCGCCATTTCCTTCTCCAGATCATTTGACAGAGGAAGAAACTGAGGAAGGCAGGGCGAAGTGCTTTCCTCAGGGTCATACAGCTAGAAAGTGCGTGTGGCTCAATTTGAACTCAGGTCTTGCTGATTTGTAGACTCAGTGTTCTAGTCACTGAGCCACCTAGCTGCCTTTTTCTTTCAAGACATCCTGATGATCCACAGCCTTCCCATAAAAGAAGTTGTGTCTCCACTCCAACCACTCCCTAGGTAGTCTGACCTCAGGAACCATAGGAAGCTGTTGTTGCTCCTACAGTGAATGGCAGTTGTAAACTCCAGGCACCACCATGAAGGTGCCTGAAGAACAGTCTGGCCTCCATCCCAGGACACTAGGTCAGTTCAGTTAGCTGAAGTAGCAATATTGGTGTATTTCTAAGTCAGGTACTACCTATTCTCTGCTTGATCTTCTCCAATTAAAGGCATATAACTATGGATGGTACTTCACTAACCCCAGGTTGAGAAAAATATATATTTTAACTCTACTATAACTAAGGTTGGTCAAGTGGAGCTTTTCATCATGGCTCTAAAATTTAATGGGGCATAAAAATGTGTAATAATGATTATAAAATTTGGTAGAGTCTTTAAATCTATTACATTCACTCCTTCAACAGCATGAAAACAACTGAGTTTAGGACCTAATTAGAAAGAATAATGAATTAAAGTAGGAAATGTGCTTTCTCCCCAGGTGCCACACATGAAGTGAGGTCCTTTCTAGTTGGGTCCCTAGTGCAATCTTCCTCCCCAACCCTAAGCCACAGCTTTGCTCAAAGTAATTCTCTGCCTCCTAAAGTCTCCCCTGACCCTCAAATTATTTTAATTACTTCTTTTATTTTCACAGAGAGTTTGTTTTCATTTCATAGTCTGAGTTAGCAAGACTTGAGTTCAAGTCTTACCTTTGATATCATCAGACTATGTGATTGAGCAAGTCACAACCTCTCAGTGCTCTGGGCAATTCTCTTAGAATAGAAATTATAGTGCAGATGCCATTTAGCAGGGGCAGAGGGAATTTCCTCACTGGGGAGCTTGTTATACTGAAGATTTCATTTGTATGACCCCCAAATGATCATTTTCCTATCATGAATCACCATCCGGTTTAATTTTAATTTAATCACAATCTGATTGCCTCAGGTACCCAAATTGTTACTTTCTAATGAGGCTTTTCAAAAGAAATATCCTTTGTCCAACCTTGTGTTCTGACTTCTTCTGGAATGGGAAATATGGTTGCCATACTTGTTTTCGTTCAATAGTGTCCAACTCTTCATGAGTCCATTTTGGGTTTTCTTGGCAAAGATACAAGAGTGGTTTTCCATTTCCTTTGTCAGGTCATTTTACAATAAGGCAAATTGAGGCAATCATAAGGCCAGATTTGAACCCTCAAAGATGGATCTTCCTGACTTCAAGTCCAGCATTCTGTTCACTAGCTGCCATGCTAAACAAGATGACTCCCTGGGACTAGAAATTCTAATGGAGACATCAATCATCAGCTGTTCAATGACAATTTTTCAGAACACCAGAGCACAAGACTTAATCCCCACCACCAATAAGACAACTACGGCTTTTAGCATCTCTTTTTCTGCCAATTTTCTTTTTTAGCATAACAAGGTATGCATGTGTCAAGGATTGAGCCCAAGAGTAAACACGGTGAATAATGAATAATAGACCTAGTCTCTGTTGTGGCTGGTGACATGTTTCTTTTTATGGTTTATCTGATCAGTCTGAAGGCAGACCAGTATTTCATCACGAATGTGCTCTCCTCTCTTGAATCAACATTCAAGCTAATGACTCAGATAGTCAGTAAGAGGACAGCCTCAGAGCTTACGTCAGGAGGAGGACATGAATGCAAAGACATGTATGGAGTTCTCCATCATCTCCATCAGGGTCATGCCTTGAGGATCTTAGCCTCGTCTACCAAACTCTGAATCGCTTTGGATGTTCCTCTTTGCTTATGTCTAGCCTGACTTCCAGCAGTGTTTCCACATTGTTGGCTTCTTCCCTGAAGAAGAAAAGGTTTTTATCTACCCACCTGCTGTACAGATTGCTGCGTGGCATTCCTGCTATTTTGCATTTTGGTTTACCCAGGGCTCCAAAGAAGAGAGCAGCGATGAACGACCAGAGTACAGCCATCACCTAAAACGATGAGCATAAAAAAAAAAGGAAGAAAACTTCCCAATGGCTTACCGACTCTCACTCTGGCAAGCTTCCCCCAATACTCTAGGAGATATTAGACAAACAGGCAGCGAGTGCTCTGATTAATTTTGATAAGTATTTCTTTTTAAAATTTCATACTGTCAGTGACCTCTGAGAGCACTAAGTCATCGAATACACAGACACTCTCATCTCATTAACTGGAATGTTTGTAAACAAGCAATCTCTTTTCTCCATTAATGTCTCCATCTTGACCTACAAGACAAGAGTGATTTTTAGGAACACTTTTGGATGACTGCTTGGCCTTTCTCTCTTCCCCAGCTTGAAAAACATGAGCAAAAAGTTCCTTAGGTTGGGGTTGGGTAGGAGGAGGGGAAAATGGGGGTGATGGGGAGCCGGGGAGCCTTGAAAGAAAAGCAGAATCATTGTAGACACTGGTGAGGGAAGTACAGATTTACCCAATACATTCCAATGGATTTCAGTCATTTTCTCTTTGAGCATTCATTCTCATGAATGGAAATTAGAGAGCATTGAGATGCACTGCTCACTTTGACAAAATCAAGACTCCCTTAAGTGCTGATTTCGACATCTAAGGCCAATCCACTGATATTTATTTGGATTGTCAATATAAACAAATAGGCTCTACCATTGGTCGAATGACTCACCAAACATTTATTGAATGTCTCCTATGTAGGAATCACATGCGAATAACTAATCACCTATCTGTGAGCATGAGAGCAGAAGCAACTGTTGGGAAGCAGACAACTGACCTTTTGGTTGCTCCATTTTCCAGCTGACTCTCATGACTAGAATATACCACCACCCCTGCTCAAGTGACACCTTCTCAAAGAGGCCCATGTTGATTCCCTCAAGCTGCTAGTGCCTCCCCTCCCCCCATGCACAAAAACTTGTCTGTGCATATAAATAATTTTATTGAAGGGAAAAAAAGAAGGAAGAAGAAATCACAGGTCAAGTGAAAAATAAATTAAATCCCTTCCAGCTCTAAGACGTTCTACTTTTCCACACAGAGCACTCTAAAAGTCCTAGTGCAATTCTAAATCCATGCTGACAAAGTAGAGTTTATAGTTGCATTAAGAGTTTTGGGACACTCTTTAGATGTGATAAAATGAAACCTGAAATCTATTAGTCATTTCATACAAGTTCTGTCCTGCCCATGGATTTCTCTACTGCACTTTATAAATACCCGTAACAGCAAATATTGGGTACAGACAACTCCATTGTCATCCAGAATCTCTAAAGGGAATTCAAGCTGCATTTTATATTCTGCTTTGAAATTGTCTCAGCTTTCTTGGTTGCTAGATTACTCTTTTAAAATCGTTCTCTCAGCTCATTTGAATCCCGTCTTGATGTTCATGAGAATGTCAGAGCAGGGTTGGGTCACAATCAGAGCCTTCACCTGAGTCACGACTTGGGATTTTGTCCCAGGTCTGCAACAATCAGCTAGATGACCTTGCAAGAGTCACTTCAAATTTCAGCTGCTCAGTTTCTTCCTCTGTAAAACATGATTTTGAGTTTCAGGGACCTCCGGTTATATCCAGATTCTAAAATAATTTTAGATGAGTTGAAGTCTTCTACTTTAGCCATCCAATAAATTCTTTTATTGAAAGTTACTCAATATTGAAATCATAAGGCTTGTGTAATGAGATTGTTGGCATGAACCATTCCACGAAGTATAATGAATATATTTGTGCCTATTTTAGTTCCCTTCATTTAATACATTTTGAGAGTCAAGAAAGCATGCTTCAGAATCTAAGGACATGGTGGATGAGTTCGGTGGTGTGCAAACCAAGTCAAGCACTTGGGTGATGTCTCCATCCCCTGGGCTCCCAGCTGCTTTCCCTCAGTCTCTCTTAATTTTAGTGATTATTTCCTATTCATCCCTGTCTATAGCTTGTTTGTACAGATATGTTTGTATGTTGTCTCCTCCATTAGATTATGAGCTCCTCGAGAGCAGGGACAGTGCTGGTGTGCAGTAGGAATTTAATAAGTGCTGGTCGACTGAAGGAATGATTACAGAGTCTCACTGAAACAATGAATGCAGAAACTTGTTGAGTTGCATGGATCTTGGTGACATTCTGGATCTGGAACATTTCTATGAGGTTGTGTATTGGAAGAAGTTGCCTCATCAAACCCGTCACATAGATCTTATGAGGTCAATCAGTGGCTGGCAAAGAGAGCCTCCATTAGGGCTAATCTCACCATAACTGGAGCACCTGTTGAGGGTCAAAATAGACTTGCTAAATATAAGCCAGTGTGTGGGCACACACTAGAGAAGTAATGATGGCAAGTACAAGATTTAAGTAATGGAGCTGGGGGCTCAAGGCCAGAGAATGGGTCACCCCTCGGAACCCAGGAAAAGAACAGAGAACTAGGAAAGAGCATGAGGATCAAAAGCCAAGGAGAAGAAACTAAACTGAGGCAACTTCTTGGGTGCATTTCCCAGAAAGCACCGTGAGCTGGAAGGGGCCAGTGTGGAGCCAAACTTTCAATAGATGATCACCACTGGACTGCAATGATGGTGGTATGAAGAATCACAGGTTCTATCACTGCCAGGTTTGCCATCATCTGGGAGGTTGGCTTCACTTCTGCTCCAGGTTCAAGGATCCAGAACTTTCCATTTGGAAGTATATTCTGTGCAGTGGGTCATAGACTTCTTAAAATGGAACAAGCCCCTGAAGCCCTGGTCCTGGGTTTTCCTGAACACTGGAAAAGACCAGCACCCTCCCGGGGTCAGTAATACTTAGGAGGGGCAGAGGCAAGTCATGCCTGAAGTACAGTGAATGGAGAGATGCCTCTGTGATGCTTTTGACATCATTGATCTGGCAAATACCATTGCTGGACACACACTATCACCCTCTTCAACCAACCATGCATCTTTTCCTTGGTGAGCTATGGCCCATATATAGTGTGGCTAACTTTGCTGCTGGGTTACCCTCTCTAAATGATGCAATGCAAAGACCACTGGATTGGGAATCAGGAAGCCAGGATTTGACCCCCAGCCCCCCTTACTCCCTGTGTGAGTTTGGACAAATAAGGTCAAATTTCTGATATTCCATTTTTGGCTCTATAAATGGAAGGGTTTAGATTAGATCATGTTTTAGGTCCCTCCCTCTCGATATTTAATGATTCAATAAAGCCCTTAATTTGCCCCATCTTAGGCTATAGATGCTGTACCCATTTGCAAGGCATGCCCTTTCCTAATTAGTAGGGAGACTTACTGTTCTCTCTAGGTCCCCTTCATGCTAGTGGGTAAATACAGGGATCTTCTTCAAGTCTAGATTCGAGTTCCTTCTCTAGATACGCCATGCATGGATTCCTCTTTGGGGAAACATCTCCTCCACACCCAGCCCCCTTCCCCCTTCATCTGAAGTGGTCCAGACTGGAATTCCTCTGGGTTTCTCTCAGTTAGATAGTGGTAGCCTCTGCTGATAGACTGTCCTATGGGAGAGGCGTTAGACTTATTCTGCTTGGGTCCAGAGAACCGAATTGGGAGCCACTGGCAGGTGGCAGAGACCAATGCAAGCTTCAAGTCAGGAAGCGTTCGACCTGTTGGAGAGATGCCTTAAGAAGAATTGGGTTGGCCATCGGAGGAGACCTTGAAGTAGAGGCTTAGCGATCCCTTAGTGAAGCTGTGGCCACACAGCTCCCTGTTCATCAGGAGTGGGACCAGGTGGTGGCTGGATTCAGGGTGGGGGAAGTATCATTCAGTACATCCTGCCACAGAATAACGTGGCATGGCTAGCCATACCCTTTGCTTCTGTGACTCACTAAAGATTCATTAATGACAGCCTGAGGTGTCTACAATATGATAGGAAATAAAGACCTCTTCAAAATTATACACATTATATAGAATTGAATCATTATCTAAACATACCCTTATAACAATAAACTCAATACTCATCAATATGTTAAGGATCATAGGTTTAAAGCTGGAGAGAACTCAGAAGTCATTGGCTCCAACTCCCCCATTTTATAGCTGAGAAATGGGAGGCTTAGAGAGTTGGAGAGACACATAAGGAACCAGCTGGTAAATAATAATGAAGGTGGGTTTGAACCCAAGTCTTCCTAACACCAGTCTAGCTCCAGTTAACTGTTCTATCACCCTTCATCACTCTGATTTCTTCAGTATGGCACTTTCTCCCCTCTCCCTGACTCTGTTTGTTAAGCACTTACTATGTGTCAGGCACTGTGTTAAGTTCTAAGAAGACAAATTAATACAAAAATAAAGACAATCCCCATTCTCAAGGAGCTCACATTGAACTAGGAGAAGACAACACATCTAAAAGGGACCTAAAAGTAGAGGAGCGAGCAAGGATTTCAGTGGGATCAAGATGGGAAAAGAGTCTAGAGAGTCATGAGCCGAGCAGCATGAGAAGTGAGCTTGGTTAAGTTCTTCCAAAAGAGGCTGGGGAAGGAACTCACTAATGGGAGAAGAGGAGGTTGTCGGGATGGACGTGTTGTCATTATTGAGAAGGAATCCAAGAAGCCAAGGGCTCAGCCAGCTCAGAAAAATTCTGCATAACTCACATTGACTTTGTATATGTAATAGTTTTCTTCTTGACATTTTGGCATTGATTCTTAGGAGACTCAGATTGATGGTTTAGCCCGATTGGCAGCCTGCCAATCTCGCTGATTTACATGCCCCACTTTTTCTATTTTTTTAATCAGACCTTTCATGCCTTTTATATCAACACTTTAGGGAGTTCTTGGTGAGAAACTTCAACTAATGCAATTTTCTGCCATAGAGAGCTACCCTGGGTCCTTAGACCCTTGCCCAGGATCCCACAACCAGCCAAAATGTGTCAGAGGACCGACATGAACCAGGCTCTCTCTGTCTGTCCATTGTGTGCCTCTCTCTTTTTCAACATTTCTGGGAGTTTCTTAAAATTCTTTCTGAAGTTGGATGGTCAAATTCTTGCCTTCTTCAGGGCTTGGGAGAAGCCTGATTATTTCACATTTCCTTTCTCTTTCCTCTGTTTTCCAAATTTGTCACTTTTGTGCAAAGATTCCAAACCTTTTCTCTGTTTGGTCATTTTATGAGTTCATTTCACTGCTGCTTTTGTTGGTTCTGCCATTCTTTCATCTAGTGAGAAAAAATTGTTTTTCACTGAATCTATTTTTTATAGTTTCCATAGATATTTATAAACTCTTGAATTGCCTCATTGTGTTTTCCTGCCATTTCTTAGTTATAGCTAGTTCCTTTTTATTTAATCTTGTGAAATTTTGCTGATTTCATTTCTTCCCTTAATTCCTTAATTATCTTCATATCCATTTTGTTGATTTTAAAAAATCATATTTCATTTTCAGAGCTTCTCAGTGTTGTTGAAATACACTTTTCTTCTTGAGTTTTTTTTTTTTAACTCTGCGGCTGCTTTTAATTTGTAACTTTTTTTTCCATTGGAACTTACTCATTTTGTAAGTGCTTTTGCTCTAGAAACAATTTTCTTCAGAGGATTTCTGGTAGTTTTGCTTCTTGACAGTGTTTCTATTGCTGTTTTGGGATGAAGGAGGGTGAGAAAAGAGAGTTAAGCTCTAACTCCATACACCTCATTAAATACTCTGCTCTGGGCATTATGCTAAGTGCTAGGATGAAAGAAAGTTTGTTTTTTAATTCTCTGCTCTCCAGGAGTACAGAGTCTGTTGGGAGGAGATGATACACAAACCATAATTTACCAACAAGTTATGCACAGGGTTTGTAGGATACCATCAGAGAAGGGAGGTCCAAGCAGTAAAGGAGATCTAGAAAGGTTATCTTCTACTCTATCAACTTTCCCTCATTTTCCGTTGGGGACATACAATCATTTGTGGGGTTCGTCTTACATCCCCCCTTTGCTGCAGCTCCTTCTTGCCTCCACGTGTCTCATGTTTTCTAGGTATCCCATCTTCAGCAAAGAGAGAATTTTAACCTCTTCTTAGCTAGTGTATTTTCTTCTCTTCTTTTTCCTGCCTCATTTCTAAAGCTTAACAGTTCTAACGATGCTAAGCACAAGTGTTGGCAGTGGGCAGCTCTATTTTAGATGTGTTTTTAGTGAAGATGCCAATAGTGTTCCTCCATTTGATACCACTACATTACAGATGAGTTGCTAATGTGTGTTAATGGAAGGAGTTTCGCCACCAGGGAGTTTCTTGAATAGATGAAATTACAGCTCTTGGAAAATATCTATGTGTTATTTGTCCAAGATATTAATGCTCCAGTTAGATGTTCTCTTCAACTACAATTACAAAAAGTAATTAATGACCCAATGGATAATAATCCAATGGATAATAGGTCATGACTTTTAGTTACTCACTCTTTGTCTCCTTTGAGAGAATTTGTCCATTTGTTCTCATTGGCTTTTCCTCTTTTATGGCCATAATCCATGCTCACGCTGTCCTTCTTATCTGTTCTTTTTCCTTCTGGCAATATAATTTTAAAAAGAGATCTTTTCTTTTAATCTCTTTTTCTTCCTTTTCTTATCTTCTTATCAATGTTAATTATATATTAATATTCCACTACTAGTATACCAGGAATCATTTCATCATTCCCATATTGCTAAACATTTTAAAAGTCTGTTTTTTTTAATAATTACAAATAATGTAGATAAATATCCAAACACATACCTCTGTTAGAGTTCACTTTTGAAAATGCTTATCCTGGATAGAATGGTCTCATAAAACCCCCAAGAACAGAGGGTTTCTAGAAGGAGAGGGTAGATGAATGTCAAGTGCCACACTGTTGCAAAGAAGGGTGAAGCTTGAGAAAAGACCACTGAATTTAGCAATAAATACCTTCCCGAGCAAGGGAGAAACATTGTTAGATATGTACGTTAAGAAAAATCTCTTTGGTGATTTTAAGGGAAATGGACTAGAGAGAAGAGATATGAGCTGGGAGATGAATGTTGATTCTAGTGTAATGTTCCAGGTAATGATCCAGGGTAGTGGCTATTTAAATGGAGAGAAAGGAATAAATGGGGAGATAGGATTGACAAGGTTGACCAACATTTTGGATATGGGTTGTAAGTTAGAAGGAAATGTTAAGGAGGAGTCCAAGGTTGGGATCATGGATGGCTGGAAAGATGGATGGTGGTAGAAGTAAGTTAAGAAAGGAGGTGGGTTTCAAGGGGGAAATAATGAGCTTCACTTTAGCCAAGTTGATTCTGAGAAGTTGATGAGACATCCAAATGGAGATATCCACAGACAGTTGCAGAACTAACTCTCAGGAGAGAAATAAGAACTGGATTCATAGTTGCTTAAGTGTGGCACATAAATCCATGGGAGGTAAGGAGCTCATTCAGAGAGAGAATGTAGAGGTCAACATGGGGATGATCTAGGATAAACCTGGTTACACTCATAATTCTTCACTCTATAGATAAAGTTGTCTTCTCCTTCTACCCTCCTCTTTCTTAAGATTCAACATGTATTTCTTTAGGGATCAAGTTCAAAATCTATTCATTATATTAGGAGTGGGAGTGGCTGCTTGACTTTGGAGAGTTCTGTGCAGGCACCTCCTTCTAAATCTATAAAATGAATGTACTGAAAAGCTCTCTCTCCCCATTGTAATATTGTCTTTGGCCTTTCTCCTCCCTTTTCTTATTACTAAAACACTGTCACTCATTCTATTCATCCTTTCTTTTTTCACCACTCAGACTACTCCTAAATTCTTCTTTCCACTAATGATTTTGGTAGTACCCATATAAAGGGGATAGAGAATGAAGAAGAACCAAGAAAGGAATCAGGAGATTCACAGAGATACAGACTTCCAGACAACGGTTAAAATATCCAAGTATTTGCATTAGGAGAAGCCATGGAGCAGCTGTATTTCCTGGGTATGCTATGACAATGTGTTTGGGGAATTCCATATTTTGACACATTTGGGTGGGGGGAGTCCATCAGGGAAATCACCTGATTTGTTATAATATATTCTCTCTACAATCCCCTCTTTCATCTCTACTGACCCCACAGTGTATCAGCGCCATACTGATGTTTACACATAAATGTAAGGGGGCCTCTTAACCCCCCCCCCAACACAATTTGAGCCTCAGAACTGGAAAGAACCTCAGAAGCTCCTAAACAGAAGAGTTCCCTAACCTTGTACATGACAAACAGCCCCACAGTGTCCAATTGAAAATTTAGAGGAAGGAGAAAATCCAGTATCTCCCAAGGCAGTCCATTCTACTTGGGAAAACCCTAATATTTCTGCCCCAATTCCTTACATCAATCCTAAATCTGCTTCCCTGTAGTTCTACCTACTGTTCCTAGTTCTACCCTTTGGAGTTAAGTAGAACACATCTAATTTCCTCAATACTTGCTGACAGTTATCAAATTCTCCTTACATTTTCAGGTTAAGCAGTGCTCATTTACTCCAACCTATCTTTTATGGAATAATTTTCAATTTTCTCACCATTCTGGACCCTCCATCCTGGACAGAATCCAGATGGTGTCTGGCTAGACATGTTCAGAACAATACCTAAGTATAAAACTTTGTACTTCTTGTTTGATTTCATCTTGTTTCAGTCCATCATTCTAGTCCATTGCTATCTTTTGGGTTGAATTCTTTTTCCTAAAATCAATTTAGTCACCTATCTTTTGGATTTCTCTTTATGGAAGTATCATCCTTATAGGTAGTCATACTCAAAGACTTTAAGTAATTTTTGATGAAATTGTTTTGATTTGAATGAACATTGTCCCAGCATTCCATCAATTGCCAAGTCCTATCAATGTTACCTACCCAGTATCTCTTATTGGCCCTCTTCCTTCTACTTGTCCCTTCTATTTCAACCCCCCTACTTCCAGCACTCATTGATTCTTTCTTGGACTGGTGTAACTGGTCTTTCTGTCTCCTCTCAGCAATCTATCCTTTCTCAAGTAACTTTTTGCTGCATATCTAATTTTTTAAAATTTTTATTATTATGCAAAATATACTTCCACATTGGTCATTGCTATAAGAACAAAGTCCCAAATAAAATCCCAAAATCTCAAAATAAAACCAAAAAGACAGTGATGTGAAAGATGACTCCTACAGTTTTTTCTCTGGTGGTGGAGAGTGTTCCCCGTCAAAAGTCTTTCGGGATTTTCCCCGATTGTTGCGTTGCTGAAAGTAGACAAGTTTTTACAGATGATCATCATCCAATGTTGCTGTTATAGTATACAGTGTTCTCCCAGTTCTGCTTAATTCACTCTGCATCAGTTGCCATGGATCTTTCTAGCATTTTCTGAAATCATCTTGTTTTATTCCTTCATATATCACAATAGTATTCCATCACCCACATGTACCACAATTAGTTCAGTCATTCCCTAATTGATGGACATCCCCTCAGTTTCCAATTCTTTGCCACCTCTAAAAGAGTATTATTTTTTTGTATGAGTGGGTCCTTTCCTCTTTTTATTATCTCTTTGGGCTACATATCCAGCAGTGGCATTACTGGATCAAAGGGTACTATATACATAATTCTAGAAATTATTCTGACCATGTTATTCCTTCAAATATTTTGTGTATCTCCCTATTGTCTACTAAATAAATTATAAATTCCTAGCAGTTAAATGCCTTCCATGGTCAGGCTTCAGCTTGACTTTCCAACTTTATCTAACAAATCTTCTTCCCTTAAGGTTTTTCACATTTCATCATAAATTGATTATATTCCCTTTCCCATTCTGATCTTTCCTCCACCATTTCTATTGCTTTTCTCAAACCTATCCCTCATACTCAGTATAGACTCTCATAATGCAGTCTACTGAAGTCCTCTGGCGGCGTGCTGGTAAATGTTTGACATCTGACTACCCCAAAATGCATCCAAGACACACTTTTAAGTTTAATATGCATTATTAACATTTTCCCTATCAATGTCTTCAGTCAAGAAAATCAACAGAATAATAAACCAAGCCCTCATTTCCATCACTCACCAATTTCTTTTTTTTCTTTTTTTAAAAATATATTTTATTTGATCATTTCCAAGCATTATTCGTTAAAGACATAGATCATTTTCTTTTCCTCCCCCCCACCCCCCATAGCCGACGCGTAGATCCACTGGGCATTACATGTTTTCTTGATTTGAACCCATTGCTTTGTTGATAATATTTGCATTAGAGTGTTCATTTAGAGTCTCTCCTCTGTCATGTCCCCTCAACCTCTGTATTCAGGCAGTTGCTTTTTCTCGGTGTTTCCACTCCCATAGTTTATCCTTTGCTTATGAATAGTGTTCTTTTCTCCTGGATCCCTGCAAATTGTTCAGAGACATTACACCACCATTAATGGAGAAGTCCATTACGTTTGATTATACCACAGTGTATTAGTCTCTGTGTACAATGTTCTCCTGGTTCTGCTCCTCTCGCTCTGCATCATTTCCTGGAGGTTGTTCCAGTCACTCACCAATTTCTAAGGTGTATTTGCTTATGATGAAAATTTAACTATCAGATTTCCAGGGCAGATTCAAGCAAGCTCCATCATAACTCTAAGTTTCTCTCCCCATTTCTTTCAAGGATCTTCTTATATACTATTACTTGCTCTATGATCTTCATTTGAACTTGGTGAAAGTGGTCACACTTGCCTCAAATTTCTTACAGCTCCTGACTTGGACTTCTCCTTCCTAGTCACCACTCTGTACCCTGTATTCTAGTTATTTAACTCATTTCAGCTAATATTCACTAAATGGCTATTGTGTATCTATTTCCTCTTACCTCATCCTAGACTGGAAGGTCTCTAATTTCAAGATCTCAGTCTATATCCATATCCTCAGTGCCTAGCAGAATGCTTAATAAACATTCATTGGATTCCATTGTTTATGCCAAGGCAGGTTTGTATTGCAAAGGTGCCAAGGGCCAGGCAGTGTGTCTGTTTCCTACTTTCTGCAAAAGTCTTTGTAGAAGCTGATACCTAGCCAATGTTTTTTTGATAATACTCTTTCCCTTTCCATAGTTAATTTAAGAATTTTTTGGTCTCAGAAAATGATTATTAAAATTGTATTTCCATGTAATAAATGGAAAAGAATGTGTAATTTTTGAGTCTCCTACAAGTAATATTGTATGTTCCAGCTTCGGACCGTTATCACCTGGAAGCCAGAGACTGTGCCTACTTTGTTCTCTTTGTGCAATGTTAAGTACTTAATGCATGATTTGTCCAGCCAATTGATGAGCATTAAAACATGTACTAAATCCAGGCTTTGAAATCTACTGCTATGTGGCTGTGGGCAAGTCATATAGTTTCTTGGGCCCAAGGCAGCTCTCTAAGTTGCAGAGAAATTACCCATCTGCATTGGTAGAGGAGGCTGGTTTATATCACTGAAATCACAGCCCAGTTCCCATTGCCTTCATGTGCTAGGCACTTGAGATAGAAAGACAGAGTGGAAAACAATCCCAAGTTGGCATTCTAATGAATACAGTGTCATTGGAGGCTGCAGTCTCCATTTAATTCATCTCATTTGTTCCCACTTGTATGAGTGCATTGCTGTGTAGTAGTAGTACTGCATTACTATGAAAAACTAACTTTCCAGGGTGTCTTGTACTGAGGCTCTAGTGGATGCTCTGAGAGCACCAGTGTGCATAGTCTCCCGGGAATGTGCCATATAAATCCCCAGCGTATCAGTAATCATGACACAAACAACAGCCTTTTTCCTTGACCTATTGTTTTCTTCCTCATATTCTTTTATGTGAAACTACTAAATATTGACTCTCCTATCCATTAAACTCTCCTAACATTATTCTCAAGAAGCTCCAATACACTGAGCTTTGAAGACCATGGGCGTCCTAAGGGGGAAAGGGTAGAATTGGGAGATGGAATAGCTTGTCCCAAGCCAAGCTGAAGGAAACCAATGTATTTTCCATCTTAGTTTGTCTTGCTTTAGAACCATCTACTTCCCTTGTGACAACCTCCAAAAGAAATCCATGATAATCACCACTAGAAATAGTAGAAACGTCTCTAGCAATAAAGAAACACTGGGTCCAAAGCCTGGTAGTTCAGTGGTTGGGAGCTCCTTAGATCCTGAGTTCTCTAGATTCCCCTCCCTGACTTCAGTAATATCAAAGGCTCCTATATCTAGAACCAGAAGGATCCTCAGAAGCCATCTAGTCTAACCCCCCTCATTTAAAGACAAACAGACTAGTGATCTGAACAAGGCCACAAGTCCTTAGTAACAAAGTCATGAACTGAACACAGCTGAGGAAGACAATTGAGGAGTCCACACTAACCCTAAACACACTGAGGCTGGGAAAACTAGACTTTCCTCTGTGATGACGATTCCCATCTACACTGTGAATTACCCAATGTAAGCCACAATAATCCTTCCCTCTTTTATGCTGGCCAACTAATGGGCCTGTGTTAGCTGCCAACCTGCAGCCTGAGATGCTTCAACCCTTCAAAGACAGTTTCATGGAATCATTTGGGGTGACCACTAAGTGTCTGGAGAGCAAACAACATGGCGGGGGTTTTCATATAGGCATGAACCTTGTTATGTTTCTTTGGAGATACAAGAAGAATGCCCACTGACTTGGGAATGGAAAAAGGAAGGTCTTAAAAGCTCTTGTCACTGTTGGATACTGCCTGAGATGGGAAGTGACATTTCTTTTAAGGGGAACAAGCTAGAGACATTGAAAGCACCAGCAGAAGTAGAAACATGAGTTTTCTTCATGAGGAAGTGAGCTAGCTGGCTTTAAGGCCCTCCAAGGGGGGAGTCTAACAAGACTGTTGGGAATGATTGGGAAACACACTGGCCAACTACAGAGAATGAATATGGGGTCAGGGAAGAATCACCCAATTAATAAACATGTATTAATTATTCAGGCAGGGTACTAAGGGCCAAGGGAAAAAAAAGGGGAAAAACCATCAATTTCTGATTAAAAAACAACAACAGAGAATTAAATACCAAAGTGTGTGACCACTAAGTCACCTTGAGCTATGTGGGAAAAGGTACTAAAACTAACTGACATGTATGAGGTCTCTTGAGATTTTCAAAATTTTCCTTGCATATAGAGACAGCATAGTAAAATGACTAAAGAGTCAGTTTTGGAACCTCTGACTCATTCTGACTGTGTGATCCTGGGCAAGTCACTTAACATTTCAGGATTCTCAGAACCCCTCTAAGAGTATGAATAATGAAGAAGGGATAGGTCTGCATTGATGGAGAGGAGTTAGTTCCTCCTCAGTGTTTCCTATAACAATGAAATCAGAGGTCAGTTTTCTATCCCTGGCATATATTGTCTCCCTTAAGCCGCCCCACAGAAGCCTGGGGAGTTAGCATCCTCTAATATTCTCACCTTTTTACAGAGGAGACTGAGAAAGGTTAGTGACTGCTCGGAGGTTCCAAAGTAAGTGTCAGGTAGGATTTGAATCTGAGCCTTCCTGATCATACAACTCAGGCTCTAACAACTCTCTCTGTGTTTGCTTTGAGGATTTCCCATTCTGTTACCTGTTAGTATTTCCTTATTTCCACTGACATCCTTCTTGGATGCTTGGTCAAGTCATGGGAGATGGACCTGGAGATCTTAGGCTATGCTGCAGGTTGAATCCAATCCGGGCCAGCTGAGGTAAGTTGGTCAAAATTCATCACCGTGAGGCTGGACACTAGCTGGCACAGTCTGTATTGGTTCTACCCATTCATGAGCCCATCCATCAAAGTATGGTGGTGTCATAATTCATATTCATGGAGGGGGTACCCTTATCCTTGAGGACAAAGCTTCCAAGTTTTGAGTAACTTATTTTTCTCTTGCCTGATGTATCAAGTACTTTAAAATGTACATTGAAGGGATAAAGTGCCTGATTAGTTAGTGTTCTAGCTTCTGTGTTAACCCTTTGGGTAGTGATGCCTACTTTCCTAAGAACAGTGTCAGAACCCATTTGTTGTTGGGTTTTTTTTTAATCTCACATATTTATTTTTTTAATTGAAAAATTAATTTAATTAATTTAGAATATTTTTCCATAGTTACATGATTCATGTTGTTTCCCTCCCCTCCTATCTCTACCCCATAGCCAACACACAATTCCACTAGGTTTTATCTGTGTCATTGATCAATACCTATTTCCATATTATTGATAATTGCACTAGGGTGATCATTTAGGGTCTACATCCCTAACCATTATCCCTATCAACCCATGTGATCAAACAGTTGTTTTTCTTCTATGTTTCTACTTCCACAGTTTTTCATCTGGTTGTGGGTAGCTTTTTTTCTCATACGCCCCTCAGAATTGTACTGGGTCATTGTGTTGTTGCTAGTAGAGAAGTCCATTACATTCAATTGTACCACAGTGTGTCAGTCTCTGTGTTCTCCTGGTTCTGATCCTTTTGCTTTGCATCAATTCCTGGAGGTCCTTCCAGTTCACATGGAGTTCCTCCAGTTCATTATTTTTTTGAGCACAATAGTATTCCATTGCCAACAGATACCACAATTTGCTCAGCCATTCCCCAATTGGAGGGCATCCCCTCATTTCCCAATATTTTGCTACCACAAAGAGCGAGGCTATGAATGTTTTAGTACAAGTCTTTTCCCTTATTTTCTCTTTGGGGCATAAACCCTTCAGTGGTATGATTGGATCAAAGGGCAGACCGTCTTTTAAACCCCTTTGGGCATAGTTCCAAATTTCCCTCCAGAATGGTTGGATCAATTCACAACTCCACCAGCAGTGCATTAATGTCCCAATTTTGCCACATCCCCTCCAACATTTATTACTTTCCTTTGCTGTCATGTTATCCAATCAGCTAGGTGTGAGATGGTACCTCAGAGTTGTTTTGATTTATTTTTCTCTGATTATAAGAGATTTAGAACACTTTTTCATGTGTTTTGTGTTTATTGATAGTTTTGATTCCTTTATCTGAAAATTGCCTATTCATGTCCCTTGCCATTTATCAATTGGTGAATGGCTTGATGTTTTTTGTATAATTGATTTAACTCCTAATATATTTGAGTAATTAGACTTTTGTCAGTTTTTTGTTATATTTTTTCCTATTTTATTGCTTCCCTTCTAATTTTGGTTGCATTGGTTTTGTTTGTACAAAAACTTTATAATTTAATGTAATCAAAATTATTTCTTTTACATTTTGTAATTTTTTTCTAACTCCTGCTTCATCTTAAAATCTTTCCTTTCTCAAAGATCTCACAAATATATT